>NC_088872.1:34915079-35015685 GCF_032884065.1 Artemia franciscana | reverse complement strand
CACAGACAGACAACTTATTATATATATATATATATATATATATATATATATATATATATATATATATATATATATATATATATATATATATATATATATATATATATATATATATATATATATGTATATATATATTTAACTACGTAAAACTTGCGAATATAAAACAATCTTGGCTGTCCCATTGTCTGTGCATATAAATAGATTGTCAGGTTTACCGACTCTTTAACATGCAACATATAATTGTCCATGGGAAAAACAATCTGAATTCAGATCTATACCTCATTATTCTAATGATTGCCCTTGAGCTTTGTTGATGGTGATTGCTAATCGAACATTCCCTGTGTCCCTGTCGTCATTTATATATGCTTCGCCCCCCAAGCCCCCCCGCGCGCGTAAGTCGTTATGTGCCATATTAGTCACGCGCCATTGTAGTTGTGTCCCTGTGTCCCACCTGTGAATATAGATAGATAGTTATAGATATATATATATATATATATATATATATATATATATATATATATATATATATATATATATATATATATATATATATATATATATATATATATATATATGTATATATGTATATATATATATATATATATATATATATATATATATATATATATATATATATATATATATATATATATATATATATACTAGCTGTTGGGGTGGCGCTTCGCGCCACCCCAACACCTAGTTGGTGGGGGCGCTTCGCGCCCCCCCCCCAAGCCCCCCCGCGCGCGTAAGTCGTTACGCGCCATAATAGTTACGCGCCATTGTAGTTGTGTCCCTATGTCCCACCTGTGAATATAGATATATATATATATATATATATATATATATATATATATATATATATATATATATATATATCTATATATATATATATATATATATATATATATATATATATATATATATATATATATATATATATATATATATATATATATACATATATATATATATATATATATATATATATATATATATATATATATGGTTTTAACTACGTAAAACTTGCGAATATACAACATTCTTTGCTGTCCCATTGTCTTTGCATATAAATAGATCTGTATTCAGATCTATACCTCATGATTCTAATGATTGCCCTTGAGCTTTGTTGATGGTGATTGCTAATCGACCATTCCCTGTCCCGGTGTCCCGGTCGTCATTTACATCCCCCTGTTTCCCCCGGTGTCCCCGTTGTAGTTGTGTCCCTGTGTCCCGGTCGCCATTTATATTCCCTGTGTCCCGGTCGTCATTTGTATCCCGGTGTCCCGGTCTGTATATACATTCGTTTTTTAGTTTTGTTTTTCTCATTTATTTTTTTCCTTTTTTTTCTTTTTTAGCTTATTTAGATTTTTAGATTTTTTAGTTTTTTTATTAGTTTTTAGTTTTTTTTTTCTTTTTAGTTTTTTTGTCCCGGTCGTCATTTATATTCCCCTGTTTCCCCCGGTGTCCCCGTTGTAGTTGTGTCCCTGTGTCCCGGTCGTCATTTATATTCCCTGTGTCCCGGTCGTCATTTGTATCCCGGTGTACCGGTCTGTATATACATTCGTTTTTTAGTTTTGTTTTTCTCCTTTATTTTTTTCCTTTTTTTTCTTTTTTAGTTTATTTAGATTTTTAGATTTTTTAGTTTTTTTATTAGTTTTTAGTTTTTTTTTCTTTTAGTTTTTTTGAAGTTTTTACCTTCTTTTTAGTTTTGTTAATTTTTTTTTTACTTATGTCCTGGTCGTCATTTATAATCCCTGTGTCCCGGTGCTTTGTTGATTGCTAATCGAACATTCCTTTTGTCCTGGTCGCTTTCTCTTTGAGTGTCGTCATTTAGTTTTTTAGCTTTTTTACTTTTTTTATTAGTTTTAGTTTTTTTGTAGTTTTTGCCTTTTTTTAGTTTTTTCAGTTTTTTTTTTAGTTTTTTATTGGTTTTTACCGTTATTTTAGCTTATTTTTCAGTTTTTTCCTTTTTTTTAGTTTTTTTTTAGTTTTTAGTTTTTTTAGTTTTTTACCTTTTTTTAGTTTTTTTAGTTTTTTTAGTTTTTTAGCTTTTTTATTTTTTTTATTAGTTTTCAGTTTTTTTTGTAGTTTTTGCCTTTTTTTTAGTTTTTTTAGTTTTTTAGCTTTTTTATTAGTTTTTAGTTTTTTTGTAGTTTTTGCCTTTTTTTAGTTTTTTTTAGTTTTTTAGCTTTTTTATTTTTTTTATTAGTTTTTAGTTTTTTTTTGTAGTTTTTGCCTTTTTTTAGTTTTTTCAGTTTTGACGTCACCTGATCCAGTTTTTTCAGGTGACGTCACCTGATCCACGATCCACAGATCCACAGACAACTTATTTTTATATATATAGATAGTTTTTTTTTTTACTTATGTCCTGGTCGTCATTTATACTCCCTGTGTCCCGGTGCTTTGTTGATTGCTAATCGAACATTCCTTTTGTCCTGGTCGCTTTCTCTTTGAGTTTCGTCATTTATTTTTTTCTTTTTTAGTTCTTTTAGTTTTTACCTTTTTTAGTTTTTTTAGTTTTTTTAGATGAACATTTTTTTTAGTTTTTTCCTTTTTTTCTTTTTAGTTTTTTATTGGTTTTTACCTTTATTTTAGCTTATTTTTCAGTTTTTTCCTTTTTTTTATTTTTTTTTATTTTTTATTTTTTTTAGTTTTTTACCTTTTTTTAGTTTTTTAGTTTTTTTAGTTTTTTAGCTTTTTTACTTTTTTTATTAGTTTTTAGTTTTTTTTGTAGTTTTTGCCTTTTTTTAGTTTTTTCAGTTTTTTTTTTTAGTTTTTTATTGGTTTTTACCTTTATTTTAGCTTATTTTTCAGTTTTTTCCTTTTTTTTTAGTTTTTTTTAGTTTTTAGTTTTTTTAGTTTTTTACCTTTTTTAGTTTTTTTAGTTTTTTTAGTTTTTTAGCTTTTTTATTTTTTTTATTAGTTTTTAGTTTGTTTGTAGTTTTTGCCTTTTTTTATTTTTTTTAGTTTTTTAGCTTTTTTATTAGTTTTTAGTTTTTTTTTGTAGTTTTTGCCTTTTTTTAGTTTTTTTAGTTTTTTAGCTTTTTTATTTTGTTTATTAGTTTTTAGTTTTTTTTGTAGTTTTTGCCTTTTTTTAGTTTTTTCAGTTTTGACGTCACCTGATCCAGTTTTTTCAGGTGACGTCACCTGATCCACACATCCACAGACAGACAGACAACTTATTTTTATATATATAGAAGATATATATATATATATATACATATATATATATATATATATATATATATATATATATATATATATATATATATATATATATATATATATATATATATATATTTATATTTAACTACGTAAAACTTGCGAATATACAACATTCTTGGCTGTCCCATTGTCTGTGCATATAAATAGATTGTCATGTATACCGACTCTTGAACATGCAACATATAATTGTATATATATACATATATATATATATATATATATATATATATATATATATATATATATATATATTTATATTTAACTACGTAAAACTTGCGAATATACAACATTCTTGGCTGTCCCATTGTCTGTGCATATAAATAGATTGTCATGTATACCGACTCTTGAACATGCAACATATAATTGTCCATGGGAAAAACAATCTGTATTCAGATCTATACCTCATTATTCTAATGATTGCTCTTGAGCTTTGTTGATGGTGATTGCTAATCGAACATTCCCTGTGTCCCTGTCGTCATTTATATAAGCTTCTATATATATATATATATATACTAGCTGTTGGGGTGGCGCTTCGCGCCACCCCAACGCCCCCCCGCGCCGTAAGTCGTTACCCCCCCAAGCCCCCCCCGCGCGCGTAAGTCGTTACGCGCCATAATAGTTACGCGCCATTGTAGTTGTGTCCCTATGTCCCACCTGTGAATATAGATAGATATATATATATATATATATATATATATATATATATATATATATATATATATATATATATATATATATATATATATATATATATATATATATATATATATATATATATATATATATATATATATATAGTTTTAACTACGTAAAACTTGCGAATATACAACATTCTTTGCTGTCCCATTGTCTTTGCATATAAATAGATTGTCAGGTTTACCGACTCTTGAACATGCAACATATAATGGTCCATGGGAAAACAATCTGTATTCAGATCTATACCTCATGATTCTAATGATTGCCCTTGAGCTTTGTTGATGGTGATTGCTAATCGATCATTCCCTGTCCCGGTGTCCCGGTCGTCATTTATATCCCCCTGTTTCCCCCGGTGTCCCCGATGTAGTTGTGTCCCTGTGTCCCGGTCGTCATTTATATTCCCTGTGTCCCGGTCGTCATTTGTATCCCGGTGTCCCGGTCTGTATATACATTCGTTTTTTAGTTTTGTTTTTCTCCTTTATTTTTTTCCTTTTTTTTTCTTTTTTAGTTTATTTAGATTTTTAGATTTTTTAGTTTTTTTATTAGTTTTTAGTTTTTTTTTTCTTTTTAGTTTTTTTGTAGTTTTTACCTTCTTTTTAGTTTTTTTAGTTTTTTTTTTTTACTTATGTCCTGGTCGTCATTTATACTCCCTGTGTCCCGGTGCTTTGTTGATTGCTAATCGAACATTCCTTTTGTCTCGTCATTTATTTTTTTCTTTTTTAGTTCTTTTAGTTTTTACCTTTTTTAGTTTTTTTTAGTTTTTTAGATGAAAATTTTTTTTAGTTTTTTCCTTTTTTTCTTTTTAGTTTTTTGTTGGTTTTTACCTTTATTTTAGCTTATTTTTCAGTTTTTTCCTTTTTTTTAGTTTTTTTTTATTTTTTATTTTTTTTAAGTTTTTTACCTTTTTTTAGTTTTTTTATTTTTTTTAGTTTTTTAGCTTTTTTACTTTTTTTATTAGTTTTTAGTTTTTTTTTGTAGTTTTTGCCTTTTTTTAGTTTTTTTCTTTTTAGTTTTTTTGTAGTTTTTACCTTCTTTTTAGTTTTGTTAGTTTTTTTTTTTTACTTATGTCCTGGTCGTCATTTATACTCCCTGTGTCCCGGTGCTTTGTTGATTGCTAATCGAACATTCCTTTTGTCTCGTCATTTATTTTTTTCTTTTTTAGTTCTTTTAGTTTTTACCTTTTTTAGTTTTTTTTAGTTTTTTAGATGAAATTTTTTTTTAATTTTTTCCTTTTTTTCTTTTTAGTTTTTTATTTTTTATTGGTTTTTACCTTTATTTTAGCTTATTTTTCAGTTTTTTCCTTTTTTTAGTTTTTTTTAGTTTTTAGTTTTTTTAGTTTTTTACCTTTTTTTAGTTTTTTTTAGTTTTTTAGCTTTTTTATTTTTTTTATTAGTTTTTAGTTTTTTTTGTAGTTTTTGCCTTTTTTTAGTTTTTTTAGTTTTTTAGCTTTTTTATTAGTTTTTAGTTTTTTTTTGTAGTTTTTGCCTTTTTTTAGTTTTTTTAGTTTTTTAGCTTTTTTAGTTTTTTTATTAGTTTTTAGTTTTTTTTCTAGTTTTTGCCTTTTTTTTAGTTTTTTCAGTTTTGACGTCACCTGATCCAGTTTTTTCAGGTGACGTCACCTGATCCATCCACAGATCCACAGACAACTTATTTTTATATATATACTAGCTGTTGGGGTGGCGCTTCGCGCCACCCCAACACCTAGTTGGTGGGGGCGCTTCGCGCCCCCCCCAAGCCCCCCCGCGCGCGTAAGTCGTTACGCGCCATAATAGTTACGCGCCATTGCCCCTGTTTCCCCCGGTGTCCCCGTTGTAGTTGTGTCCCTGTGTCCCGGTCGTCATTTATATTCCCTGTGTCCCGGTCGTCATTTGTATCCCGGTGTCCCGGTCTGTATATACATTCGTTTTTTAGTTTTGTTTTTCTCCTTTATTTTTTTCCTTTTTTTTCTTTTTTAGCTTATTTAGATTTTTAGATTTTTTAGTTTTTTTATTAGTTTTTATTTTTTTTTTCTGTTTAGTTTTTTTGTCCCGGTCGTCATTTATATCCCCCTGTTTCCCCCGGTGTCCCCGTTGTAGTTGTGTCCCTGTGTCCCGGTCGTCATTTATATTCCCTGTGTCCCGGTCGTCATTTGTATCCCGGTGTATTTTTTTTTATTAGTTTTTAGTTTTTTTTGTAGTTTTTGCCTTTTTTTAGTTTTTTCAGTTTTGACGTCACCTGATCCACGATCCACAGATCCACAGACAACTTATTTTTATATATATAGATAGTTTTTTTTTTTTTTACTTATGCCCTGGTCGTCATTTATACTCCCTGTGTCCCGGTGCTTTGTTGATTGCTAATCGAACATTCCTTTTGTCCTGGTCGCTTTCTCTTTGAGTTTCGTCATTTATTTTTTTCTTTTTTAGTTCTTTTAGTTTTTACCTTTTTTAGTTTTTTTTAGTTTTTTAGATGAAAATTTTTTTTAGTTTTTTCCTTTTTTTCTTTTTAGTTTTTTATTGGTTTTTACCTTTATTTTAGCTTATTTTTCAGTTTTTTCCTTTTTTTTAGTTTTTTTTTATTTTGTATTTTTTTTAGTTTTTTACCTTTTTTTAGTTTTTTTAGTTTTTTTAGTTTTTTAGCTTTTTTACTTTTTTTATTAGTTTTTAGTTTTTTTTGTAGTTTTTGCCTTTTTTTAGTTTTTTCAGTTTTTTTTTTAGTTTTTTATTGGTTTTTACCTTTATTTTAGCTTATTTTTCAGTTTTTTCCTTTTTTTTTAGTTTTTAGTTTTTTTTAGTTTTTTATCTTTTTTTTAGTTTTTTTAGTTTTTTTAGTTTTTTAGCTTTTTTATTTTTTTTTATTAGTTTTTAGTTTTTTTTGTAGTTTTTGCCTTTTTTTAGTTTTTTTAGTTTTTTAGCTTTTTTATTAGTTTTTAGTTTTTTTTTTGTAGTTTTTGACTTTTTTTAGTTTTTTTAGTTTTTTAGCTTTTTTATTTTTTTTATTAGTTTTTAGTTTTTTTGTAGTTTTTGCCTTTTTAGTTTTTTCAGTTTTGACGTCACCTGATCCAGTTTTTTCAGGTGACGTCACCTGACCCATCCATCCATCCATCCACAGACAGACAACTTATTTTTATATATATATAGATACTAGCTGTTGGGGTGGCGCTTCGCGCCACCCCAACACCTAGTTGGTGGGGGCGCTTCGCGCCCCCCCCAAGCCCCCCCGCGCGCGTAAGTCGTTACGCGCCATAATAGTTACGCGCCATTGTAGTTGTGTCCCTATGTCCCACCTGTGAATATAGATAGATATATATATATATGGTTTTAACTACGTAAAACTTGCGAATATACAACATTCTTTGCTGTCCCATTGTCTTTGCATATAAATAGATTGTCAGGTTTACCGACTCTTGAACATGCAACATATAATGGTCCATGGGAAAACAATCTGTATTCAGATCTATACCTCATGATTCTAATGATTGCCCTTGAGCTTTGTTGATGGTGATTGCTAATCGACCATTCCCTGTCCCGGTGTCCCGGTCGTCATTTACATCCCCCTGTTTCCTCCGGTGTCCCCGTTGTAGTTGTGTCCCTGTGTCCCGGTCGTCATTTATATTCCCTGTGTCCCGGTCGTCATTTGTATCCCGGTGTCCCGGTCTGTATATACATTCGTTTTTTAGTTTTGTTTTTCTCCTTTATTTTTTTCCTTTTTTTTTCTTTTTTAGCTTATTTAGATTTTTAGATTTTTTAGTTTTTTTATTAGTTTTTAGTTTTTTTTTCTTTTTAGTTTTTTTGTCCCGGTCGTCATTTATATCCCCCTGTTTCCCCCGGTGTCCCCGTTGTAGTTGTGTCCCTGTGTCCCGGTCGTCATTTATATTCCCTGTGTCCCGGTCGTCATTTGTATCCCGGTGTACCGGTCTGTATATACATTCGTTTTTTAGTTTTGTTTTTCTCCTTTATTTTTTTCCTTTTTTTTCTTTTTTAGTTTATTTAGATTTTTAGATTTTTTAGTTTTTTTATTAGTTTTTAGTTTTTTTTTCTTTTTAGTTTTTTTGTAGTTTTTACCTTCTTTTTAGTTTTGTTAATTTTTTTTTTACTTATGTCCTGGTCGTCATTTATGCTCCCTATGTCCCGGTGCTTTGTTGATTGCTAATCGAACATTCCTTTTGTCCTGGTCGCTTTCTCTTTGAGTGTCGTCATTTATTTTTTTCTTTTTTAGTTCTTTTAGTTTTTACCTTTTTTAGTTTTTTTTAGTTTTTTAGATGAAAATTTTTTTTAGTTTTTTCCTTTTTTTCTTTTTAGTTTTTATTGGTTTTTACCTTTATGTTAGCTTATTTTTCAGTTTTTTCCTTTTTTCTTAGTTTTTTTTTATTTTTTATTTTTTTTAGTTTTTTACCTTTTTTTAGTTTTTTTAGTTTTTTAGCTTTTTTACTTTTTTTATTAGTTTTTAGTTTTTTTGTAGTTTTTGCCTTTTTTTAGTTTTTTCAGTTTTTTTTTTAGTTTTTTATTGGTTTTTACCTTTATTTTAGCTTATTTTTCAGTTTTTTCCTTTTTTTTAGTTTTTTTTAGTTTTTAGTTTTTTTAGTTTTTTACCTTTTTTTAGTTTTTTTAGTTTTTTTAGTTTTTTAGCTTTTTTATTTTTTTTTATTAGTTTTTAGTTTTTTTTGTAGTTTTTGCCTTTTTTTTAGTTTTTTTAGTTTTTTAGCTTTTTTATTAGTTTTTAGTTTTTTTTGTAGTTTTTGCCTTTTTTTAGTTTGACAACTTATTTTTATATATATAGATAGTTTTTTTTTTTACTTATGTCCTGGTCGTCATTTATACTCCCTGTGTCCCTGTGCTTTGTTGATTGCTAATCGAACATTCCTTTTGTCCTGGTCGCTTTCTCTTTGAGTGTCGTCATTTATTAGTTTTTTCCTTTTTTTTTTAGTTTTTTATTGGTTTTTACCTTTATTTTAGCTTATTTTTCAGTTTTTTCCTTTTTTTTAGTTTTTTTTTATTTTTTATTTTTTTTAGTTTTTTACCTTTTTTTAGTTTTTTTTAGTTTTTTTAGTTTTTTAGCTTTTTTACTTTTTTTATTAGTTTTTAGTTTTTTTTGTAGTTTTTGCCTTTTTTTAGTTTTTTCAGTTTTTTTTTTAGTTTTTTAGCTTTTTTATTTTTTTTATTAGTTTTTAGTTTTTTTTGTAGTTTTTGCCTTTTTTTAGTTTTTTCAGTTTTGACGTCACCTGATCCAGTTTTTTCAGGTGACGTCACCTGACACATCCATCCATCCATCCACAGACAACTTATTTTTATATATATAGATATATATATATATATATATACATATATATATATATATATATATATATATATATATATATATATATATATATATATATATATATATATATATATATATATATATATATATATATATATATATATATATATATATATATATATATATATATATATATATATATATATATATATATATATATATATATATATATATATATATATATATATCTATATATGTTGGGACACAGGGACACAACTACAATGGCCCGTAACTAATATGGCGCGTAACGACTTACGCGCGTGGGGGGGCTTGGGGGCGCGAAGTGCCCCCACCAACTAGGTTTTGGGGTGGCGCGAAGCGCCACCCCTATAACTAGTATATATATATATATATATATATATATATATATATATATATATATATATATATATATATATATATATTATGTTCGCACTTGCATCAAACAATAAGTGCGTAATTGGTAATTTGATGTGTGTGTAGAATTGTTCCTGTTCTTGCATACGTTTGTGTGTTTCTGTGCTCCTGAATCTCTTCCTACTAAATAATTAAAAAGACTAATCCGCCATTCCATCATAAATTTACTATGAAAAAGAAGTAGCATATAAACAGAATTAAAGGAAATAAAACTAATTTATTGGGAAGATAACAAGAGGAAAAATTTGTAAAACTAATAACTCGATGCATACCCGTACTAAGAAATGTAGCCTCTCAGGGGCATAGAGGCTAAATCATTTTATTGAAATACAAGAAAAGCGAGAACAGTAAAAAGTTCGGGATTTCCCAGAAGAAATTTAAAAGCCCTCGTCCATCGTATCTGCCCCCGTTAAAATACAATAACGAAAACAAACAGCCTGTAAAGTAAACTACCCAAAGAAAAAGGTTGAATTTTGAGAGGCTTTTCACTCTTAGAAATCATATACATCAGGTGGCTAGTGCCAAGCATGGCAGAAGTATGCCAAGCATAGCGGAACTGTGAGAACAGTACTAAGAGTTAATAATTAACTGTGATGTGGCATCAGTTCCCTTGCGCTCGAGAACAATGCATTGTATAGAATTTATTTCCTAGAAGATAATAAAATCAATTGCTTGTTGGTTCAGGTGACTAACACGATCCTCTGTCTTGAAACAATTCCATATCCCCTAAACTATTCAATAGCTACCATGTGTGCGAAATCTGCTTATTCTAGGTAGTCTGTTTATTTTAACATGCTTATTTTAGATAGACTATGCCAAGGTACCGTGCAGTTTCTGGATCATTGTTATAAAATAGAATTTCTGAACAAGTTAAACTGGATTTTCTATACGAAACGGCATGATAAGAAACAACGTTGGTATGAATGCTTTAGTTGTCTGACCTGCTGAAAATAGCTTTGCTTCAACATTATTGCGTTTACTAATAGTTATTGACACTGTTGCGGTGTAAAAGCAATGCCAAATGCCCCTTTTCTCAACTTCTACTCTATAAGCTAAATTTTTTAGTGGTTTTAAAATAATTTTCATTCCAATTCAACACCTCTTGTTTTTGAACAGAGGTTCTTAACCCTTTGATGCCTGAAGGTTCCCTCAGGAACCATGAACTTTTTAATTTATTTTAATCCTGACCGTTTAACCTATTAACGTCAATCCGTTTGCCATTGTCTCAATCTGATCTACCTAGACAGGTTTGTATTTTTCTAAGTCCGTAATCTGTCACCCTTGTGTTAGGTAATGAAGTTTGAACCTGTGCCCTCTAGCCTTGCTTGTTTTTCCTGAAAGGTGAGAATACTTTTTTGTGAATAACTTTATTGTTTATTGTGCTAGAGTTTTCATTCCAAAAGTTTTAGAAAGAGGACGTTTTGTTTGTTCAGATGAGATATCATACACTCATATAGCTGGAAAACCAGAAGATGGAAACGACCCCCAACGTCGTGGTTCCTCTGGAAACCATCCGGCGGTAGCGAGACCAGATGAGACGGTAAGCCGTATACAGTGTGAGATGCCTAGATATCATGAAAAGAGTTGCTTTACACCATTGGAATCAAATTTTGAGAGCTCGACCATGTCTCGACCATGTTCTGTGGCTTCAAGGAACCATCCGGCATGCATAGCTCCGAATTTTATCGCTCGGAAGAGCCATCTAGACAAGAACTGGTGGAGTTGCCGTCGTCAATAACAATGTAGGGGAGACCGGGGTTGACCCGGACACGATTTTTTGAAACGGCATATCTTCTAATCCATTGAATTTTCTCCAGTTCTGACTTCACCATAAAATGCGTATCCGTTAGGACTACCTTTGAGATTTTTTTCAGATTTTTCTACAAAAAGGAAAAAAAGATTTTTATTTTTTTTCATTTTTTTGAAATGTCCGAAACAACCCCTACCCACGGGGTTGGATCGACGGCCCCAGTATTGGTTTGGACACCATGCTAAACCATTAGATTTCGACTTCTTTTTTTTTCAAATATGCATAAAAGTATAAAAAGTAAAAAATAGTACTTCAGCTATATAAAATGACAAAAAAGCTTTAAAATGACACACCATTCACCGGAGTTGGTACGAGCTGAGATTTTACTCAAAGACCGCTTAGTATACCACTAAAATATATTCCTAATGCGAACTGCTGTACTTGCTTAGTAGAAATACTTATTTTCAAGCATTCATCCGTGTATTTTCTACCCTAAATACCAACCTTTTAGAGACGGGGTTGGTTCGGACAGATAAAAAAATGTCCGAACCAACCCCCAATCGCCGTGTCCGGCCCAACCCCATGTGTCCTCGTGCGACGTCAAAGTGATTTGAAAAAAAAAATCAAATAGATGGCGCTCAATAAACTGCTCTAGAATCTTTCTATGTGAGCTACTTTTCTCCTGAAAAAATGTCATTGCAAATCCAGCAGCCTGGTCCACTCTATTAAACTCCAAACAGAGACCCTTGAAAAAAATTCTTACCTTAAAAAACACTTTTTGCAAAATACAAACAAATGGCTGCGTGTATCTAGATCCAAACTGGCTTGATAATAGGGCAGTAGATGGTGCACCTTTCGTGATTTTTTGAGAATTTTTACTAAGCCGCTAGGTGTCCATACTTGACTGTCCAGATCAACTCCGTGTCCGGGTCAACCCCGAACACGCCCCGTGTTATTAGCACAGGCTCTGAATTTTATTCTTTGCCCGGAAGACAACTCCGACCTCGAAGATCTGTCTGATGAAGATGCGGACCCATCTGATCCTAGTTTTCTCCTTCCTGATCCTGATAATAACCCGCAGGAAGAAGAGATTGAAGAAGAAATAGAAAGCGGTCAAATTGAAGCTGACGACCACAACAGTGAGGATGACCATGAGGACGTCGAGATCGCCAGACAAAATGCCACGAGCTCAGGCACTGCTGCTTCGAAACCAAACAAACGACGGGACCTTGCTTGGAGAAAAGTGGATTTCGTCCAGCCAGATGCTGCGTGGAAGGATCATCTTGTCGTCGACCAAGAAATGAGTGGCAAGACACCCCTGGAATTTGTCAGGCTGTTTTTTGACCAAGGCGTGGTCAACCATATACGTGACCAAACGAAAATTTACGCTCTTCAAAAAGATGCCAAAGAATTTGGAGTTTCATCTGCCGAGGTGGAATGCTTCTTAGGGATCCTTGCATTCACAGGAATAGTGAAAATGCCGTCATACCGCAGTTACTGGTCAAACGAAACGCGCTACCCTGTAATAGCTGATGCCATGTCGCGTGACAGATTCGAGCAGATCAAAAAGTATCTTCATTTCAACGACAATCTTACCCAGAAACCACGAGGAGACCCTGGGCACGACAAGATCCACAAAGTTCGTCCTCTGATAGAGATGATCAGAGATAACTTTATGAAGATACCCCCAGAAGAACACCAGGCAGTAGACGAGCAAATTGTGCCGACAAAACAGAGGATTTCGTTGAAGCAGTACAATCCCAAGAAACCGCATAAGTGGGGATATAAGTTCATCTCAAGGGCTGGGGAGAGTGGTTTCGTTTACGACTTTGAAATGTATACGGGTAAGGGGTCGGTTGATGTTAGTGACCTTGGAGTTGGAGCTGATTTTGTCCTGCGGCTTGCAAGAGGAATACCCAAGCACAAAAATTACAAGCTATTCTTTGACATTTGGTTCTCCTCGTTAGACTTGGCACAAACACTAAGTGATCAGGGCATACTTACACTGGCCGCAGTGAGGGCAAACAGGTTGAAAGGCTGTGCTTTGGAATCCGACAGCAAATTGAAAGCCCGGGGAAGAGGCTCTTACGACTGGCGAGTGGAAACGCAGTCGAATGCCATTGTGGTGAAGTGGTATGACAATAAGCCAGTCCACTTGATTTCGACCTATGCCACCCTAGACCGAGAAGATACGTGTAGGCGGTGGGATGGTAAACGAAAAGAGTATGCCGATGTCAAGCGACCATATTGTGTGAAGGATTACAACCGCTTTATGGGTGGTGTAGATCTTGCCGACATGTTGCTGGAGCCTTACAGGATCGACTTCAAGTCACGGAGTAAATGGTACATGAGGATCTTCTTCTTCTTGTTTGACCTCTCCGTTGTGAATGGCTGGCTCTTATACCGCAGGTGTCTTGCTGCTGGGCAGAAACCAATGAACATGCTACAGTTCAAGACAGATGTGGCACGTGCACTTCTATCTGGTGCATCTTTGGCAACACCAAAGAGAGGTAGACCTCTCAGTGACGCAGATACCAACTCTCAGAAAAAAAGAAATTATACTTGTCGCCCCCCAGATTCGACAAGACTCGATGGACAGGGGCACTTCCCGGCTTGGATAGAGAGCAAACAGAGATGCAGAGTATGTGTACAAGCTCATTCCAAAGTGAAATGCGTAAAATCTGAAGTGTCCTTGTGTTTCACACCCAACAGGAATTGTTTTCTGACTTACCACACTATGTAGCCGATCAGAGTGTTTTTGTGCCATGATTGCCGGATGGTTCCTGTGGGAACCATTTTTTTATTTCATCATCTTTATCAATACTTTGTTTCTTCTTGCCATTTCTGTCGTGGAATAGGTCATAACGAAGCCTGGAAACGGCCGAAATATTTTTCCCATTTTTTTTTCATAATTCAGGCATCAAAGGGTTAAAGAAACAGAACAAAAATTAAAACCGTAATATAAAGATTGAGGGATGTGGGAGGGGGAAGCCCCCCTCATATACGGAACATTTTTTGCTTGCTTAGAGTTTTATTGTGGCTCCCTACTTTCAGTTGAAAAAATGTGTTATTTTATTTAACATCTGACAGTTTCTAGAATTATGCCTAGATCTAAAAAAAGGAAATTATGTGGGCTACTGGTCCCATAAGCCCCAAGTTTCTCGATGTTATTTTGTATATATCAATAATTATATAAATTAATATATAAAAACTGATTTTTTCGTCTATTTCAGTAAACCACAAGATTTTAAAAATCTTATAATTTAAGGGAAAACTACAAGTCATAATGTTTGAACCAGTTTTACAGATGCGTGTTGCACAAGCTACAAACCAATAAATATTTTTCGCTAAAGTTACAGACAAGTCTTAACCGAGTGGTTAGCACGCTAGATATATAATCCTTTGTCCGTGGAGACCACGGTTCGAGTCCTGGTGTCGTTCGTAGTTTTGTCTGGAACAGGAGTCAGTAGTTTGATCTGTAAGGTCAGTCATCGTTGATCTTTTTCTTAATGGGTACCTGGAGAAATCTGGTGAAAGTTAAACAAGAAGGATGTAAAAAAAAACTTTATGGCTGGACTCCAGCCCCATAGTAAACTTCCTGGCTGAAGGCCCTTGAAACGGAGATCAGCACCACCGGTAGAAACCGTAAAGTCCATTCACCTATTCTTTACCTTAAGTTTCATCTTTGTCTTTTTTTCCATCAGCGAAAGTTTTTTTTTTAATTAATTTGGTTCAAAGACCTGAAGTAATTTTGCGGAAGTGAATATACTACACAGATGTGTTAGAGTCGGTTTGTACCCGAAGTAACAGTAATTTCTATAGAAAAAGTCCCTTTAAGGTTTATTGATTTTGTTTTATTTATGGAAGCAACCGCAGACTAAATTTATCGGTTACATAGAAGAATTTTTGTCATTGATAGCTGTATTCGTTTTCTGAAGTCATTGACCGTTCCAAGAAGTAAAAACTAACAAAGAAAAAACTGAATTTACCATCCATCATTCTATTACTCTTTACAATTGGACATAAACATAATATTTGATCGAAAGGTCCTCCACTTTATGAAACAGTTTAGATCATTGGCATGTAGCTAAATTATGTCACTGTTTTTCGAGCTAAATTATGTCACCATTCGAGTCTATATCAGGTTTTTCTTTCGTTTTTATCTAATTGACTGAAAATATTGTAACGCACTACCTCCTCAACTAGTGGATGAAAATTATGTTTTTGTCTTAAAATTATTTGGCTGAGCCAATTCGTTAAACTTTTTCAATCTTCCTGTAAATTCTCATTCGTTGGGGGTGCCAGTATATTCAAGTATAATGTTTGCTATCTTAAGCACAGCTTAAAGAAATGCCATCTTTTTCACTTGCTCTCCCGACAAGGTCATTATGGAATAATGAAGGAACCCATTTATTCTTCTTCATATAGTTTTCCTCCACTACAATCTTGATCAGTTTCGTCAATTTCTTACGCACAAATCCCCGACGGTATCTGGGAAATGGGTTTTTCAAAGTGCCCTGGGCATCCTTTATTTTTCTTATATGATCTGCATGTTCTGTTCAGTAAAATTTCAAAATTAGGATTACTAAGTAATTTTCATTTCTTTAGTCAATTTAACTTGGTTGATCTTAATTCTTTGTGCTAACACGATATACTTTGACTACACTTCACTTGATTTAAACAGTTTTATAACGAAGAATAACTGTCGATCGAATAAAATGTCAATACTTATTGTAATTACATAACAAATCTAGTTTTTTTTAACTGCAAGTAAGGAGCTAAATTAAAACTTAAAACGAACAGAAATTACTCCGTATATGAAATGAGATGTCCCCTCCGCAATCCCTTTCTCTTTACGCTAAAGTTTTTAATTGTTTTAAAAAGCAGAATTGTGGCAAAGAGTCAAACTTTAGCTTAAAGAGAGAGGGATTGCGGAGGAGACAACCCATTTCATATACGGAGTAATTTCTGTTCGTTTTAAGTTTTAATGTCGCTCCTTAGTTTCAGTTAAAAAAACTAGTTTTTTTATATAGTTTCTGAACGTTTTTGAATTAATGCATGTTTGATTTTGGTTCTCCACACATAAATTATTAAATGAAATTTGCATATTGATTCCTTTTTTGGCTAAATGGCTTTCTCTTAGTTTTGATCAGACGATTTTGAGAAATAAGGGGTGGGGAAAGCCTAGTTGCCCTGCAATTTTTCGGTTACATAAAAAGGCAACTATAAATTTTAATTTTTAACGAATGTTTTATTAGTAAAAATTATACGTAACTTAAGAATTAGCTTACGTAACAAACTTTTATATTCTTAAATTTTTATTATGTATATGAGGGGGTTTGTACCCTCGTTAATAACTCGCTCTTTACACTAAATCGTAAGTTTTGTCCCAATTCTTTAAGAATGACCCCTGAATCCGAAAGGCCGTAGAATAAATAGTTGAAATTACTAAAAATACTTAAGCATAAAGAGCGAGGTATTTGTCTCCTCCTAAATACCTCGCTCTTTATGCTAAAGTATTTTTAGAACCCCTCATATGTGTAATAATCTCTGTTCGTTTTAAGTTTCAATGCTACTCTTTACTTTCAATTGAAAAAACTTTTCCATGTTTATTTTTTCATTGTTTTTTTTTATAGTAATTTTAGAAAATCCTGCGCCCTTTTTATTGAATTTCTGTTCCCCCATGACACATTTCTCCAAGGAAAGATCCTCCCACATAGCTCCTTCCCCTCAGCCACCCCCAAAACCCCCAAAAAATCCCCTGAAAACGCTGTACACTTCCCAATAACTATTATTATATGTAAACACTGGCCGAAGTTTGTAACTTGCAGCCCCTCCCCCAGGGACTGTGGGGGAGTAAGTCATTCCCAAAGACATAGCTATAGTGGTTTTTGACTTTGTGGAACAAAATGGCTATCTCAAAATTTTGATCCGTTGACTTTGGAGAAAAAATGAGCGTGGGAGGGGGCCTAGGTGCCCTCCAGTTTTTTTAGTCACTTTAAAAGGGCACTAGAACTTTTCATTTCCGTTAGAATGAGCCCTCTTGTGACATTCTAGGACCACTTGGTCGAGAACGATGACCCCTGGAAAAACAAAACAAAAACCAAACAAATAAACACGTACTCGTGATTTGTCTTCTGGCAAAAAATACGAAATTCTACATTTTTGTTGATGTAGAATCTTCTACAATAGGGTTCTCTGATACGCTGAATCTGATGGTGTGATTTTCGTTAAGAATCTATGACTTTTAGGGGTTGTTTTCCCCTGTTTTTTATAATAAGGCAAATTTTCTCAGGCTCGTAACTTTTGATGGGTAAGACTAAACTTGATTAAACTTATATATTTAAAATCAACATTAGAATGCGATTCTTTTGATGGAACTATTGATATCAAAACCCCATTTTCTAGAGTTTTGGTTGCTATTGAGCCGGGTCGCTCTTTACTACAGTTCGTACCACGAACTGTTTGAAAACCATTATGACAATGGGTAGTTAATGTAGCAATTTTTTTATTTATCTTTCTCCTTCTTTCCCCTTCCCTATCTTTCCAAAAGTAATTACTTTGCAGTTTATACAGCATTGGTTCGTAAAGCAATCCGAAGAAGGTATAAAACTTTTTTATTTTTGCACAATCGAATCAACTCAAACTTTACCCTCATTGAGTCTATGGATAAATAGTTTATAAAGAGAGACAAAGAAGAAGAAACCTTCACTTTTACTCAAGGTAAAAACAATTTCAGGAGGCAGTGGTCGTTTTTTTTTAAATTATCATAAATTTTCTTTTACAGTAAACTTCTGAATCAGTTTTCAAATGTTAATTCTTCTTCCAAAAACATTTTTATTTAAAAATCGTTTGCTAAGCTTTTAGTTAGTGTGAGCTTGTTTTGCTCTTTACTGTGGTCCAAAAGCGGCTGAGAGGAGAAAATTATTCCCCTGAGATGCGAGATTCTAAAAAAGATGGATAAGAAACCATTGGTTATTGGTTTTCGGCCATGTAGATTTGTAAAGTGCCCTTCTTAAACTTTCCAGCATTTCTAGCCTAGAAATTGAACGAAAAAAATGTGATTTTTGGTGCCATATAGCACTTTAGGATGGAGATATTTAAATATGTTTACAATAGCTTACTACTTCCGCTAGTCAAACCATGATTACTAGGGAGACTTAATAGGAAGATGAGAATGAAATAGCATAATAGGGAGGATTGTAAAATTCTTGTTTAAGGTAATCGAATCACAACGATTATGAATGTACCCTTTACTACAAAATTATTAATCTCATGCTTAAGTTTTTCATCCATAATGCTTATGAGAGTACTCTTTTCATTCTTCAGTTACCCGGCCCCACAGCCAATATATCTTGTTTGAGTGATAAATAGAAAAGTTTACAGAAGCCAAAAAGCGCAATAAATGAACAAAACGTATGCATAATCACAAAAAAGCTACAAAAAAAGACGTAAAGATGAACAAAGGTAAACAGTACGGGATTATTCAAAAACAACATTAAAAAAAAAAAAAAATCTCTATTTGATTGCTTGAAATATAATCAAAAGAAAAACTTTTGATGGAATTATTGCCTCTTAACGCAGCAAAATTATATGAAATGTCACAAATGTATCTATCCTAAGAAATTTTTGTTCCTTTCTCTAATGCTGAACATTATCGTGATTTTCTCGATTTTTCTAGCCTTTTCGATAAATTAATTAGACAAATTTTCCGGAAAATTTACGTTTTATTGAAAACTATATTCGTCTTGAACAGTCCTTGGAAAGAACAATAAAAATAAAGTGAATATTTAACATATAACAATATTAACCGCTGAAGAGTCAGCAAGCCAAAATTTTATTTTGCTCTGATGTCATTTTTATTTTCAGTGTTGCAAGTAAAAGAGAAAATATTCGTAATATCATTTATTTCCAAAGCGCAAATGACAAAATATGCTTTAAACTTTTACAGTAAGAGGAGGAAGAAGAAGACTTTAGACTTTTAATCTTTTCAAGTTGAGTGGCGTGAGGTGCCACCCCAATAGCTAATACGTAATAAAAATATACAAATAAAGAAGTTCTCTACGTAAGTTAATTCGTAAGTTATGTTTATTTATTACTAATAAAAACGTTCGTAAAAAAATTAAAAGTTCTAGTTGCCTCTTTAAGTAACCAAAAATTGGAGGGCAACTAAGCCTCCGCCCCGCCCCTTTTTTTATTAAAATCGTCCGATCAAAACTATGAGAAAGCCATTTAGTCAAAAAAAGAAAATTAATATGCAAATTTCGTTTTAATTGTTCATGTACGGTGAGCCAAAATCAAAAGATGTATTAATTCAAAAACGTTCAAAAATTGAATAAAAAAAAAGTTTCTTCAACTGAAAAAAGGAGCGGCATTAAAACTTGAAAATAACAGGAATAATTCCTGTATGAAAGGGGCTGTCACCTCCTTAAGGTCTATAAACAAATAGACGCTGCATTACAGACTACATACATTATTTTGGTTTTTATTCAGTCATATATTTGTCACCTACAAAGAAAAAACAAGCATGATTGTATAGATACACAAATAAAAGAATAACATTATTTTGAAAAAGATATGTGATGAAGGTTATAAGAAGTTATTTTTAAACAAGACATTATTAGGTAGGCAATGTGCTATTGAAATAATGGGGGGGGGTCCGCCTTCTCTCTAAGACCCAGATTGGTCAAATAAAATTATTGCTGTACTATATCGAGGAAAGGTTTTCCAGACATTTGTCTTTTGTAAGATTTTTTAGTCCCTTCGAGTTTAACCGTTTACTCCCCCCTCCTAAACAAATGCTTGGATATAATATAATGTCATAAGCAAAGGTTTATTATTATAAACAGTACGAACAGCTGCTAGTTAGAAATATACTAACTGCAAAAATGGCAGAAACCGTCAAAATGAGTTAATTTTCGTTCATAGAAAAGGCAATATAAAAGTATCAATGACGTAAGTTTGAGAACAGGCTCTTCTCGTGTCTTTGCCTGATTAGATTTTGAAAGAAAGCGATTTTGAAAGATAATTTTTATTGAAAATCCTTTTTGTATATTCAGTGAAAAAAAATTAGCACGCCGAATTTACCCCTCTCCTTTGAAGTGCAAAGATTCTTTTTTGTGCCCGCCTCTATTTTTGTGGTTTATAAAAATTTCCAGTGATTTCCAATGATGCCTCTTCTAGGAAGGAAGCGACTTTAAAAAGGAAATCTTTGGGTATATGCATAGAATTGGGAATATCGAGAAGGAAACACATTAGGAAGGTATTATTACTTCATAATATGAATAATACTAAGTTAACACATTTTGAATGCTCTTTTGCTTTATTTTACACCCCAAACGACCCCTAATATACAAACATGCAGCCAAAATTATATATTTTACCTGGATTTCGACAAGCATCATTGTTTTTTCAACCTGGTAAAAATTGAAAAATTGGTAAAAATGAAAACCTGGTAAAAATTGTTAGCCGTAAATTGAATCAGCAGTGTTGAAATAAAAAAAAAACAAAAAAAAACAAAAAACATATTGAGAATATAGTCTTTAATTTTTTGCTGTATATTCGCAAATTAGGGAGGAGGAGTTTAAAATGTAGATGGAATGTATTCAAAATTTAATACAACAATTTTCCCGCTTATTGTGAAGTAAGAAGTCCATCTTAACACGTTTCCTTTTACATAGCCCAGTTTCTAGGCTTACGCCAATTTCTGAATGTGAATGAACTAGTATTCGGTTGAAACAGTATTTGGTTCAGAAGATGGCACAAAACAGTATAGCATCTGCTCTTTTAAAATGTAAATAGACTTGGACCTGCTTGGGAAAGAAATACAGGAGGAGTGGAGCCTGGGGCTCGACAACTATAAAACCCCAAATATTTGAACTTCTTGAAGTTCTTAATCAAATTATCAGACCCAGTTTTAAAACTGCCCTCACCTGCCTTCACCCACAAACGAAAGTCATTTGTAACTTCCAATCTAGAAATTTTACGGCAGACACAATTCCTCACTATTCAATTGCATAAACCTTTCAATTGCAAATGAAAAAAACCAGTCGTATAGGAAATTAATACCCTATTGTTTATTACCACTAATTGGTAAACAAAATCTTTAACTGGAAATTTTTGATGACACCTTTAGTGTGTTTCTTCTCCAATTTTGACTCATAGTTAGAAAAACCCGGAACAGAAGATGATAGTGTGGACGGCTTTTCTAGAAAAGTTATCAAAAAGGAGAGAATAAACAATAAATAAAAATAGCTTTTTAGTGCGGATCCAGCAGAAGGGATTGGCTGTCCTGTTCTCCTATTATTCCTTTTATTCTTTATTGATTTTAAATCTTAATTTGATTTTTTTTTTTGTACCTAATTTATTTATCAGCAACAATTTCAGTCATATTTAGTGCGATTATTCTCTTTAATTTCTGTTCCTTTTGGGTTTGATAAATCTTTCTTAATAATTTATGTTTTTTTATGAAATTTACGTATATACCTTAATTTCTACTAGTACTAGGTTTTATTATGTCTCTTTGATTTCTAACTAAAACTTTTAGATGACTCCCTTTACTGTGTTCGTCCTCCCATTTTGTCCCATATTAAAAAAAAAAAAAAACATAGACCGGAAGAAAGTAATGTGGACTACTTTTCTGGAAAAGCCGCCGAAAGGGAGACAATAAAAAATGAAAAGAAATAAGTATTTTTACGGTTTCAGCAGAAGGGATGACTGTCCTCTTCTTATTCATGCTTTTATTTATTGATTTTAAGTTTGAACACATTATTCATTTTAATTTAATTTTGGTTATAATTCATCTAAATACCCAAAACAAGTTCAGTAATATTTATGTTTAATGTAGTTATTCATTTTAATTTCTAGGTTTTACTATAGCTCTTTAATTTATTTTGGAAACCTTTTTTTGGAAATTATGTTTAATGAGTTCACTAAAGGGAAAGGATATTTTACTAAGGCAAAGCTAGAAAATGGTCTCTGAAAGCCTTTGATTGGCGTTTAGTATTGTTTATGGCTTGTGGTGGGACCAAATGAATGTAAATTCTAAGGATAAATTTAGCAGCTTCTTTATCCAAAGCTAGTTAGAAATATCTACCTAGAATTTATTTACAAGACTTTCCAGGGAGGGTGGCAATATGCAGAAGATTTTTTTGTTTAATTTTGCTCATAGTGTTGGAAAAACTAGATTTATCCTATATAATAAGTTTTGTTATTTCTTTTTTTGTTGCTTTTCAAACTAATTTGAAAACACTACTTTCTTTCTATAAATTTGATATGCAACAAAAAATACATCTCTAATACTAATAATGAACAATAGAATAAACCGCTAAAACAATACTAAGTGGGTGTAAAAACATTTAATTTAAAAATAAATTACGTACAAAACTTTTGTAGCTTAAAAACTTCCTTTTCTCTAGCCCCAATACCGTCTGTGACCATAACTGTACGGAGCGTATCCATATGATGGATATGAATAACTATATGTAGGGTAGTAATGACTATAATAATGATAAGGATAATAACTATAGTGGTGTGTTTCTGCTCCTTTCAGATCTTCTTCGACAGGAACTTCCAATTCAGATGCTTCTCTTCTCAGCCTGTAACTAGGATCGTCAAAGGGAAGATCACCTCTGTTAGCTGTTAAACCTCTTTTCATATCTTGAAAATCAATAGCTGGTTCCTTTGGATTATTTGGTTTGGCTAATACTGCAGTGACATAAAGGGCAACAAGTAGAATCTAGAAAAAAAGTATTTATATTGATATAGATAGGAATGTTATAGATATCTTAAAATGTGTATACATCCTTTGGAGATCTGTATTCTACTAATGCTGCAAAGACACAAAGAACAACAAGAAAAATCAAGAGCAAAGTTCAATATGAATGTTATGTAAGGATTTGTAAGTTCTATTGCCAAATTCAACAGGAATATCAATTATGCATCAAAAATTTAAAAAGCTTTTTCTTGAATAAGTTACCACCCATCTTTGTTTATTTCAGATTTTGGATAGAGCCTATAGAGAAAATGGTGACAAATTTTAATTGATGAAATTTTTATTGAGTTCTAAAATTTGATTTGGGGATTTATTACATAGGACAGCTATATAAGAAACTAAAAATCCAATAAAAAAATGCGGCTTTAGAATAAAATGTGTCAATAATCTATTGAATACCAGCAGGTAAGAAGATGAAATGATAAATTATTCAAAAGACTTTCTTTAACAGGTTCGTCAATTTTAACTTTCCAGATTAAATTACAAGAAGCGAAAAAAGGAAAAATAGGATGTAATAAAATCGGTGCTGTTAAAGTCCTCTATGCTAAAGAGAAACCAGTAAAGCATTTTAATTCAAGAAATTCCAAACATTCAAACATTTCAAAGAGCCTGCTGAAACGAGACAAAATTGAGAGACAAAATTCGAAAGACATGGGATGAAAGCAATTTTCTAAAAATCAAAATAAAGGGACATTAGTTCATTATTAAAAAAAATATTGCCAAGTAAAGTAGAAATATACATATTAGTTAACTGACCCACGGTAAATGCGATAAAACTACACTTGCTTTGAATAAATCAACATATTTTTTTAACATGATTTATTTTGCATCCAAATAAGCTCAATTATCATTGTTGTTCAAATCTCAAATATTCATTAAAATTTCAGTTTTAATAAAGTAAATTGCTATAATTGTATTCATTTATTTGGTTAAACCATGTTACTTTGAAATAATTGATACCTCAAAAATTTTCGAACATGAATTTCATGAATTTCACGTTGGCTGCAAAGCTCCTAACAAAAACTAATCTACAAATTAAAATGACAGCAATAGGCTACTCACATATTTCATTATTACAAATTTTTTGGAGAACAACCAACTTCGACTGAAAGATTCAACTGATAATGTATACTAAAGAAGCCCTTATTTATATATATTTGAAAATACAGGCTATTTTCTCCTAAATGAAACTAGTTTCAGGTGAAAAGATACCGGGGACTTTTACGATTGACACTGGATGTCGCAGCGGTTAAGACCCGAGATTAATTGAAAACAAATAAGTGGTACAATATCTTTTAGGGGAGAGCCTTATCAAAAGCGAGATATTTGGGTACATCAGTGCAAAAATACAGGTTAGCTGTAATTGTAGATTTTTGGGATGAGAGGGAGGTATATTTATATGATTTATTGGGCCTGATTTTACAGGAAGGAATATAGCTTTAGTCCCTCTATAATAATGCCACTGCGAGCCAAGACTATGAATTTACTATGTATGCTAATTAGTTTTTACATAGTGTGTAAAAGTCGCAACCATCAGCCTACCAAAACTATGACAAAAGAAGGAAAAAATGTCAAAGTTTGACCTTTTACAGTTTTAAAATGTTTCTTCTTTGAAGGGTTTGAAGAACGCAAAAAATTGCTTGAATTCAAAACACTCCGTTTTTCAATACCTGCCTTCTTAAAATATCCATGCTCCTACTCTTGCAGCTTTTCAGCTTGCAACCAGGGCTCTAAAAAGACCGGAAAACGATCGCTAGAAGTAGTGACCGAAGTTGGCAGAAGTAATTGCCACAAGTTGCTAGACGTAATTACCTGATTTGAAAATGATAAGGATGTCCCAATTTTTGGGAAATTTTCTAATTTCGAGATGGCCTGTAAAGTATTCATAAGCAAATTAAAATTTGCTTGTTCTAAAATTTTCAAATCTGAATCTCCAACAAAGCACTGTAGTGGTATTGTCAGTCAAACAAGAGTCAAATTCGGCGTTAAAAAAGTTTGGTCCGGCACTCACAAAGGTTCTAGATGAGTGGCTTGCAGGTCGAATTATTTCCCTTTCAGTTGGCGTTTAAATGTTGTTTTTGAATAATCGCGTACTGTTTACCTTTGTTCATCTCTACGTCTTTTTTTGTAGCTTTTTTGTGACTATGCATGCGTTTTGTTCATTCATTGCCCTGGTTATAATAAATAGTGCAATAAGGCTGCTTAAGAAAGAGTGATTTGGGCACCACTAGTGACTCATATGAATTTTACTTACAGTTACAGGAGCAAATAGACAGGGTACCAAGTAGAAATATGGTGTTTTTGCTAGAAGGCTTTAATGCTCAGGTTGGTAGAAATAGGGATAGATGGTATCCTAGCTTAGGTAAATTTGGTGTAGGAAAATAAAACAGGAATGCCTATAGGCTTTTGCAATTTTGAACGTATAACAACTTAGTTATAACCAATACGGTGTTGGTTCACAAAATGGCCCGTAAGTTGACATGGTATTCACGTGATGGTAAGAACCTTATTGATTATGTTATTGTAGACAGGAGACTAGCAAGATCAATACAAGATACTAGGGTGTATAGGAGTGCTGTTATTGATGTTAAAAGTAAAGATCACCATCTAGTAGTGTCTAAGGTTAATTTAAAGCTGAAATTTCGGAAGGGTAACTACCTCCCGGAAAGTTATGATGTTGGTAGTCTCCAGGATGAAAATTTGAGAAAAAATTTCCAAGAACAGCTGAATACTAAACTTAAGAGTTTAAAATTTTACAATGTGGAAGATGGATGGAATAATATCAGAAAAACAAATCGTGAAGTTGCCGATGGTGTCTTAGGAAAGAGTGCCAAGACTGCAACTAGGATAGTGAAAAAGCTTTAGTTTTAATAAAACTTTCCTTTTAATTTTACTTTCCTCCCGGAAAGTTATGATGTTGGTAGTCTCCAGGATGAAAATTTGAGAAATAATTTCCAAGAACAGCTGAATACTAAACTTAAGAGTTTAAAATTTTACAATGTGGAAGATGGATGGAATAATTTCAGAAAAACAATTCGTGAAGTTGCCGATGGTGTCTTAGGAAAGAGTGCTAAGACTGCAACTAGGATAGTGAAAAAGCTTTAGTTTTAATAGAGAGTAGAAGGGGTTTGTATAAGAATTATCTGAGTGATTGGTCGTATGAAAACAAAAGGAATGTAAGGAATGTGGAGAAAGCATTAAAATATGAACTAAGGAGATGTGAAGTGGAGGCCATGGATAAAATTGCTGAGGATCTGGAAGATGCGGCTAGACGGCATAATAGTAAAATATTATACTTGCATGTTAATAAATTTAAAGGGAGTATCCAATCTGGACCAGTCCCAGTTAAAGATAGAAATGGGGCCACAATTAGTGATAAGGAAAAAGTTAAAGAAAGATGGGTGGAACATTTTGAGAATGTGCTAAACCGAGATACAGTTGCAAGAAAAGATATAGATGAAAATGAAAAAGTTTGTGATACCTTGGATGTGAAGGAAGACTTGTTTAGTGAGGAAGAATTAGCGACAGTACTAAAATGATTAAAAAATAATAAGGCTCCAGGTGCTGATAGTATGATTAACTATGGTTTCTTAACCATGGTGGCTCTGTTTCTTAAATATGGTGGCTCTGAGGTTAGGAATAAGCTACTGAAGATTATGAACATGATTTTTGAAAAAGGGGAAGTACCCAATGATTTTAGGAAAACCTTAATTAAACCACTGTATAAGAAAGGTGACAAGAGTGAGTGTCGTAATTATCGAGGCATTAGTCTGGTCTCTGTAGGTAGCAAATTACTGAGTAATATGATACTTTTTAGACTGAAAGATGCTGTAGACAAAGTTTTAAGGGAAGAACAATGCGGTTCTAGAAAAGGTATAGGATGTGTTGACCAAGTTTTCACTCTTAGGTTAATAATTGAAAAGTCCCCTCGTTGTCAAAAACCTTTGGTCCTCAGTTTTATCGATTATGAGCAAGCTTTCGATTCTGATCATAGAAGAGTGTTAACAAAGGTCTTATCGTTATATGGTATACCAGAAAAATACATTAAAGTGATTTGTGCTATGTACGAGAATAATACTGTTGCGGTTAAGGTAGGAAATGAGGTTTGCAACTGGTTTTGTATTAAATCAGGAGTTAATCAGGGTTGTGTTCTATCCCCCTTTATATTGATCATTTTGATGGACTTCGTCTTAAGGAGCACTGGAAAATGAGCACTGATAGACTTAAAGCAATCTATTTAGTTTGTGCTGAAAAACACTAAAGCATTTAAAAAAATCGAAACGAAAATTGACGAGCACTTTTTTATAGGGAGCAACATTAAAACATTAACAAACAAAAATAGTGGCTGCCCCCTCCTCAACCCCTCACTCTTTACCCTAAGTATTCATTTATTGCCCTGATATTTTAAAAACTACTGCTTAAAGACAAGAGTAGTTGCACAGGATTGAAAATTATTTTAAACCCACTATAAAAATTTAGAGTAAAGAGCAGGGAGTGAAGGAGGGGAAGTTCCCCTCAAATAAAGGTGTTCGTTGTAGGTTTAAATGTACCTCTCACTTTCAGTTGAAAAAACGCGTCCTTTTTTGTTAGTAGTGCACTTAAAACGGGGACATTGTCGATAACTATTAATCATTGGGATAGTGTTAAAGCAATGGTATTTTCAACAGGTCAAACATATTAAGCATGCATGCTTACGTTATTTCTTGTCATGTCGGTTCTTTTTTGGAAATCCGGTCTAACTTGTTCAGAATTCCGATCTTGAAAATAATGACACAGAAACCGCAGGTTACCTTGGCATTGCCTACCTACAATTAGCAGATTGGTTCTATACCACAGGTCGTATTCTGAGGTACTTTAAATGAAGGAGCATGCCAAAAAAAGAAATGTTTCAAAGAAACGAAATAGTCATATTAGAGCAAAAAATGCAAAGAAAAAATATTCGTATGAGTAATTCAGCCTTAAAACAAACGAAACTACTATGAATGAATAAATGACAAGGCTTTAGAGTGAAAATAATTAAACGTCGTTGGTTGCATTGTCAAAAAACATAATGTACAAATGATGTTAATCTTTATAAAATTCTATTTTATCTTGCTTTCTCTTTATTCTCTTAGTACCCTTCTTATAAAAACTCGAATCCCTTAAATGGAAAAAACATTGTTTTGAAGTAAAGACATGTTCAGATTCACATAATCACTCGGATGCTTGTGCTAATCTAAATAAAAAAATGTTGTAATAATTTCAAACATTTGTGTTATTTTGTTCAATGTATTAGCTCATAATCAAACAGTTCGTGGTAACGAACTGTAGTAAGGAGCGATCCGGCTCAATAGGAACCAAAACTCTAAAAAATTGAATTTTTATATCAATAGCTACATCAAAAGAATCGCATTTTAATGCTGATTTTAAATATATAAGTTTCATCAAGTTTAGTCTTAGCCATCAAAAGTTACGAGCCTGAGAAAATTTGCCTTATTTAGGAAAATAGGGGGAAACACCCCCTAAAAGTCGTAGGATCTTAATGAAAATGACACCATCAGATTCAGCGTATCAGAGAACTCTACTGTAAACGTTTCAAGCTCATATCTACAAAAATGTGGAATTTTGCATTTTTTGCCAGAAGACAAATCACGGGTGCGTGTTTATTTGTTTTTTTTTTTTTTTTTTTGTTTTTTTTTTCCCAGGGGTCATCGTATCGACCAAGTGGTCCTAGAATGTCGCAAGAGGGCTCAATCTAACGGAAATGAAAAGTTCTAGTGCCCTTTTTCAGTGACCAAAAAAATTGGAGGGCATCTAGGCCCCCTCCCACGCTCATTTTTTTCCCAAAGTCAACGGATCAAAATTTTGAGATAGCCATTTTGTTTAGCATAGTCGAAAATCATAATAACTATGTTTTTGGGGATGACTTACTCCCCCACAGTCCCTGGGGGAGGGGTTGCAAGTTACAAACTTCAACCAGTGTTTACATATAATAATGGTTATTGGGAAGTGTACAGACGTTTTCAGGGGGATTTTTTTTGGTTTTGTGGGTAGGGTTGAGGGAGGGGGCTATATGGGAGGATCTTTCCTTGGAGAAATATGCCATGGGGGAAAAAATTCAATGAAAAGGGCGCAGGACGAATGTGGTCACGTTAGAAAAAGACGTCAAATTAAGAGCTTAACATACAATGCTGGGTGTTCGGAGCCTCTCTATTATGGAGTATAATTTGAAAATAACACAACTATACGAGCGATAAAACATATATACCACAACCATAACTCAACTAACGAAAGAACTGCTAAGAGATAACACAACTATCAAGCGAAAACAGGTGAAAACTAACGGGAAAATAAACGAACTAAGAGGTGGAAGGGGCCCAGAGAAAAAATATAATCCTTTTTCAATTTTGAGCCTAACTTCCGCAAAGGAGTAATAATGTCAGAAGCCCCGAAATACCGAATTATTTTCTTTTCAAACAGTTCGTGGTAAGGAACTGTAGTAAGGGGCGACCCGGCTCAATAGTAAACGAAATTCTAAAAAACGGAATTTTGATGCTAAAAGATACATCAAAAGAATCGAATTTTTACGCTGATTCTAAATATATAAGTTTCAATTAATTTAGTCTTTGTCATCAAAAGTTACGAGCCTGAGAAAATTTGTCCTATTTTGGAAAAAAGGGGGAAACATCCCCTAAAAGTCATAGAATCTTAACGAAAATCACACTATCGCATTCGGTATATCAGAGAACTCTATTGCAAAAATTTCAAGCTCCTATCTAATAAATGTGGAATTTTGTATTTCTTGCCAGAAGACAAATCACGGGTGCGTGTTTATTTGTTTTTTTTTTTGTTTTTTTTTTCCCAGGGGTCATCTTATCGACCAAGTGGTCCTAGAATGTCGCGAGAGGGCTCATTCTAACGGAAATGAAAAGTTCTAGTGTCCTTTTTAAGTGACCAAAAAAAATTGGAGGGCAAATAGGCCCCCTCCCATGCTCATTTTTTTCCAAAAGTCAACAGATTAAAATTTTAAGATAGCCATTTTGTTCAGCATAGTCGAAAACCATAATAACTATGTCTTTGGGAATGACTTACTCCCCCACAAAACCTGAGGGAGGGGCTGCAAGTTACAAACTTTGACCAATGTTTACATATAGTAATGGTTATTGGGAAGTGTACAGACGTTTTCATGGGGATTTTTTGGTTTGGGGGGTGGGGTTGATGGGAGAGGGCTTTGTGGGAGGATCTTTCCTTTGAGGAATATGTCATGGGGGAAGAAAAATTCAATGAAAAGGGCGCAGGATTTTCTAGCATTACTATAAAAAAACAATGAAAAAATAAACATGAAAACGTTTTTTCAAATGAAAGTAAGGAATAGCATTGAAATTTAAAACGAACAGAGATTATTACGCATATGAGGGGTTCTAAAAATACTTTAGCATAAAGAGCGAGGTATTTAGGACGAGATAAATACCTCGCTCTTTATGCTAAAATATTTTTGGTGATTTCAACTATTTATTCTACGGCCTTTTTGATTCAGGGGTCATTCTTAAAGAGTTGGGACAAAACTTACGATTTAGTGTAAAGAGCGAGGTATTAACGAGGGTACAAACCCCCTCGTACACATAATAAAAATATAAGAATATAAAAGTTTGTTACGTAAGTTAATTCTTAAGTTACGTATATTTTTTACTAATAAAAACGTTCGTTGAATATTAAAAGTTCTAGTAGCCTTTTTAAGTAACCGAAAAATTGGAGGGCAGCTAGGCCTCCTTCCCCACCCCTTATTTCTCAAAATCGTCTGATCAAAACTAAGAGAAAGCCATTCAGCCAAAAAAAAAAATTAATATACTAATTTCATTTCAATAATTTATGTGCGGAGAGCCAAAATCAAACATGCATTAATTCAAAAACGTTCAGAAATTAAATAAAAAAACAACTAGTTTTTTTAACTGAAAGTAAGGAGCGACATTAAAACTTAAAACGAACAGAAATTACTCCGTATATGAAATGGGTTGTCCCCTCCACGTCCCACGCTCTTTACGCTAAAGTTTTTAATTGTTTTAAAAAGTAGAATTGTGGCAAAGAGTCAAACTTTAGCGTAAAGAGCGTGGGACGCGGAGGGGACAACCCATTTCATATACGGAGTAATTTCTGTTCGTTTTAAGTTTTAATGTCGCTCCTTACTTTCAGTTAAAAAAACTAGTTGTTTTTTTATTTAATATATAAAAAGAGTGTTTGGTCTACATCAGACAACTCATTCACAGATTCTGAAAGGTGATATGGGCCTGTTTTCTTTAAAGCTACGTAGGTATATTTTAATGCTTAGATTCTGGTTGAAGTTAACTAAGAGTAATGAAGATAGACTAGTAAGAGTGGCATATGAAGAGATGTTGAAATGTGGTTTAAAAACTTCGTGGCCATCCCAAATTAAATCATTACTAGAAAAAGTAGGAATGCCTTATTTATGGAATAATGGTCTTTGCTCTAGTGATGTACCAATAAATTTAGAAAGCCAGGTACGATTTATATTAGAGAGTCAGGAAATTCAGCATTGGCAAGGGCTGGTTTTAGATTCTACAACCCTACAACATTATAATCAGGCAAAACCTAGTTTTGGAGAGGAAGTTTATTTTAAATTTAATTTACCGGCTATGATTCTACGTCGTTGGATTCAGCTTAGGGCGAATTGTCTTCCAATCCAGAAAAGGCAAAAAACGTTCGACAAAAATAAAATGATAGTTGGTCCTGATAGGCGGTATGCTTGTCCCCTTTGTAAAGATGATGATGAAGACAAGAATTATTTTCTCCGGAAATGCCCGGTGCTCTTGGATTTACGGGAAATTTATTTGCATGGGATTAATTTGATGCTTCCGGGTATTCTACAAAATAGTAACCCAACCACAATATTTCGAGTGGGAGTATATATAGATAAATCCTTAATAAGAAGAAAAAGTTTTATATGACTAATTTCTTTTGTAGTTAGATTAGGCACTTTTTGCGTTGAATTCTGTTTTTTGTGCGTGTTCGTACTGTTGCTAATTTCCTTGCTTGTTTGTTATTTATTTATATTTTTGTGTGTATATGGCCCATGGGTTTTGAAATACACCTATCTATCTATCTATACTTGCTTATTAAAAGTTTCTTCCAATTATTACATCACAAAATGTAAAAGTAACTTCACAAAATAAAATAGGGGGTTACTCATGTTTTTTTTAAGCTTCTCATAGCTTAAATTTGTCAAATAACAAAATTTGAAATTTTTCTTGTTTTTAACCAACGAAGATTATTGGGAGTGATAATCAAATAAAACAAAAAAGAATACACTTGCAACAAGCTTCTTAGTCATAATATGCATGATAATGTTTTGTTAATATAATGTTACCGTACCATAGTTTTTTCTTCAGAATTATAATACCACATTTAAAACTAAATGCTCATAAAAAAATCATTGCAGAAATTTTGATTAAGAAAAAGCTGCACACAATGAACTTTGCTTTTGTTTAAGGTTAAATAGAATTATTATGCAAATTTTTGTATTAATTATTCATGTGCGGAGAGCTGAAAGCAAAACATGTATTAATTCAAAAACACTAAGAAATTAAACAAAAAGAAACAAGTTTTTTAAACTGCAAGTAAGGATCGACATTAAAACTGAAAACTAACAGAAATTATTCCGTATATAAAAGGGGTTGACCCCTCCTCAAAGCCTAGCTCTTTACTTACCGCAAGAAAGAGTTTGAGAGAAAGAGTTTGACTCTGTCTCTCAGCTCTACTTTTTAAAACAATAAGAAAACTTTAGCGTAAAGAGTGAGGCGTTGAGGAAGGGTCAGATCTCTTATATGCGGAATAATTTCTGTTCGTTTTAAGTTTTAATATTGCTCCTTACTTGCAGCTTAAAAAACTTGTTTTTTATTTATTTTCGGAACTTTTTTTAATAAATGCATGTTTTGATTCGGACTCCCCGCACATTTCAACCAGGTTGAAACAAGAATGGTCTCTGGCAAAATTCAGGAAAAATATATAATTTTGGTTATATATTTTCATGTTACGGGATGTTGGTGAGTAAAATGCAGAGGAAGAAAATCCTAAATGTGTTAACTACAATTTTTCTGCATAGTATGAAGTAAGAAATGTTTTCGTAACATTTTTCCTTCTCAGTATTTTCAATTCTATGCTTGTACCCAAAAAGGGCTATCTTTTAATTTTCAAAGTCCCTTCAAGTTTAACTCGAGTGTGTCTGAAAATGATGTTAAATCAAAGAAATATAGACACGAGAACATAATTTATCTTTAAAGTTCTAGAGGAGAGGGTAAGTTTGACGTTTTAGTATTTTCACTAAACGTACAAATTTTTTTTTGTGAATAAAAGTATCCTTCAAAATCGTTTTTTTTCCCAAAAGCTAACGGGACAAAGAATTTAGAAGCGATAGGCCATTCTCCAATTTATGTGATTAATACCTGGATATTGCCTTTTCCATGCATAAAAATTAACTAATTTTGACAGTTTCCATCATTTTTAAAGTTGGCATATTTCTAACTAAAAGCTGTTCATAATGCCGAGTAATAAGAAATATTTTTTTTTTGTGACGCTAGAATATATCCAAGCTCTAAGATAGGAGAGGGGGAGGGGAGGTTAGTTTTATCAGTGAATGTACAAAAAGTTTTTTTCTAATTATAGTATGTTTTACAATTGTTTTCTTTCAAAAGCTAACGGACATAGAATCGAGAAGCAATAGGCCGTTCTTCGATCTTCATGATTGACACCTGGATATAAACCTTTTCCATATCATAAAAAATAACTAATTTTGACAGTTTTCGTCATTTTTGAAGTTGGCATATTTGTAACTAGCAGCTGTTCATTATGCCGTATAATAATAGAAATACATTTTTGTTATGACGTTATATTATATCCAGGATCTAGCATAGATTACAGGGGGACAGCTAAACTAGAAGTGACTGAGAAATTCTGATATGAGACAAATGTCAAGAAAAAGATTTCTTGGGCATAGTCTAGAAATAATTGTATTAGACCTATCTGGCTATAAAATGTTCAAAACATTTTGTAAGGAATTCTTCAACAAAACAAATAGCGGTAACCCATATAATTTCTGGTTTTAATATAAAAATAAACAATTCATCCCTGCACCATCTCCCCATAAAAAAGTTATCCCTCAATTTGATGGAAGGATGAGGAATGGAGGGATTCAGTTTTTAATGGGGGATGAAGGATGTAGGGATTGCACAATGAAGGATAAGTTTTCTTGACGGAGGGATAAGAGACGGAGGAATGATTTTGCTTTGATGGACGGATGGGTTTGTTTGGAAAGAAGAAAGGGAGCTGAATTTGATAGAGGGGCTAATGGTGAAGAAATGAGTTTGTTTTATAAAGTCTCTGGTTTGTTTTGATACAGGGATGAGTGAACAAGGGATGGAATTATTTTGATCAGAGGATGTTTTTATTTATAGAGGGATGAGTGAATGAGGGATGCGATTATTTTGATTGGAGGATGACAGATTGAGGGATGAGTTTGTTCATAAGGTAGGATTATTTATTTTATTTGAGGGACCATTTTGTTTGGAGGGAGGAGATTGACATTTTTGAGGGAGGGATGAATTCATTTTGACAGAGGGAGCAAGAGCAAATCTGGCTTTGTCTTGAAGTGACACTAAATCCCGTAAATTGGACTTCAAAGTAAATATCTAAGTGATAGCACAATAATAAATACCTGACTGAATCAAGGTAAATAAAAGAAGACATAAAATATATCCAGAAAATGTGTTCTTTTTCTTACGTAAGATGCCAAGATTCCTGGCAATCTTAACCTTTAAAGCATTAAGAAGAGTTAGTAAGACAGATTCTCATCAAGTAGAATTCCAAACAATAGGTTATAGCCAATTCCAGATCTATGGAGAGTACAACATGATGTATATATCCAAGGAATACTCAAAAAGACTTGGAAACGTTAAGAACCAGATGGTTCATTTTAAAGCACAAAAGACCTCTCTCAAACACAGAAAGAATATTTTTATTCATGCAAACTAGGTCAAATCCCACCATAACAAGCGTACCTTCATCAGCAAAGGCAACTAGGTTGGACTAGGTTGGAGCAAAGGCATCAGAGTTGGACTGGTTCCTTGTTTCATCAACACGGTTAGGGTGACACAAACGGTAATAAGACATTGGAAAAAATATCTTTAATGTATGAAAAATATTATTGATATAAAAAAATAGTACTATACCCAGGATGTTTCCTTGGGAGACTCCATTTTCAACCTTAAAGACATTTAGAGGGTTCTCGCCAATAAGAATCTTCCCACTCCACAGACAGGAATGAAGCAAAGGGTGAACGATTTAATTTAATACTTTTTAGTCAAGTTTTGTGAGAAGAATGGCATGTTTTATCTCGTAATAATCCTTCTTAACGTTCAATAAAAGAAAAAAAATACAGCAAACATTAAACCAGAGCCTAAGCCTGAGTTAATGAAACTAAGGAGCAAAGCACACGCATTCTTAATTGGGTTACTGGTATGAAACCCCAATTGAAAGTCATTAAGGAACTGTTTTGCAACAAGGATGCTTTTGAGTCTAGAAATTGGGGCCTTGTTAAAAGTCTTGCTGAAAACTGACAAGACAAAGATAGGCTGTAATTTCAAGGATTACTCCTTGAGCTACATTTAAATAGAAATATTTCTCTGGCACTTTTAAGTGATAGATGGGAAAATATCGATCAAAAGAAGCTTAAACAAGTTCTGTTAAAGGTGTGACAATTGCTTGTAAAATGAAGTTTAGAACCCTAGTAGGAATATTATATGGGCCTGAGGACGAAGTATCTTGCAGTGAAAAAAAATCCTACAAATTTGTCTGACAAAAATATTTTTTTTTTCTGACTCTTCTGTAAAATGGGAGTCATCCTTGGGCTTAAAAACTCTGATTTTTTTAGTTATAATAAGGGGTTTCAGATTTGCAGTATTACAGAACTCACTAAATCATAAAACAAATAAAATTTATATCAAAATCTGTTATAGATTCAGACTCATTCCATACTTTTTTTAATGTTGTTTTCAAAGTGGTTTTTTTTCAAAGCTAATGTGAAAATTTTTTTCAAGGGTTAATTTCGAAAAAATAGGAAAGTGGTATGAAAGGTCGTTTACCAAGACACACATGCTAGGAATTGGCATAGAAGGAACAATAGTATTATTTGGAATGACTCTTGTCTCAGTTACGCCTGTTGCTTTAAACATCTTTGGCAACAAACCATAAAAAAGCTTTAAAGCGAGAAAGTATAATGACACATAAAAATAATCCAAACGATTTAAGTTAGAATTACCCATGACAGCCCTCTGAAAAGGCTGATTTTAGACCAATTTCATGGATTAATTAAGAATATACAAGAATATCTGGTACAGAACCACTTGGAGCACGATGAACCTGAGCAATAACCAACCTTTTTCCTGAGACTGAAGTTTCAACAAATTAGTCATTCGAAAACTTTTTCTACAGACCAAAAAAAATCTTTACGAATGGAATATGCAAATTCATCTGAAACATGAAGAGCAAGACCTCCCTTTCCAATCTGAACCCGGCTCAATCGTTCAGTCAAACAACCAGGCAAATCAAAAACTGAATCATTAGAGACATCCAAATAAGTGTCACACAGACAAACACCGTATGGCTGCAAATCATCCATCAGAATTTTAAGTTGTTTAATAGAAGAAATTAGTCCTTCAGTATCTAAGTGAAACAGCAAGAGCTCCCCCCCCCCACCTATCCTTAGCAAACCAAAAATTTGTGAAAAAAATACTGTTTAAATGAAAAAAAGTAAAGTTAATCACATGATCATTATTCACAATCGCTTAATTTAATAAACCTCCAACATCAAGCTGATCTCTTTCTACAGTAGACATTCGGTTTAATAAAGCGGTTGAATAGCATGAATACTTATAATTAAATATGGACAGTGACTTGAAAATCTGAAAAGTAGAACATAACCATAAATCATACAGATTCAAACAAGCAAACATTCACAGAAAGAAAAAAAAATAACAAATTGAAATAAAGCAAAAACAATAAAACCCTTTTACGAAGCCAAACAAAACGCATACAATATCACAAAATAAGCTACAAAAAAGAAGTAGAGATGAACAAAGGCTTGTGACCTTTCACATACCTTTGTGATTACCTTATCGTAATCTGACCAATTTTTTTTAACGTCTAACTTGTCTCTCGCTTGACTGAGAATACCACGACCGTACTTTGTTGCAGATTCAGATTTGAAAATTTTAGAACCAGCAAATTTTGATTTGCTTGCGAACACTTTACGGTTCATCTCGAAAGTATAAGAAATAAAAAAAATGGGGGCAGCTGCGTCATTTTCGAATTAAGTAATTACGTCTAACAACTTTTGGCAATTACTTCTGGCAACTTCTGTCACTACTTCTGGCAATCGTTTTTCCGGTGGTATTTTGATGATCTTTGTACGGCCCTCGCTGCAAGCTGAAGAGCTGTAAAAGTAAGAGCAGGGATATTTTAAGAAGACAAGTATTGAACAATGAAAGGTTTTGAATTCAAGCAATTTTTCGCTATTTTTCAAACCCTTCTAAGAAGAAACACTTTAGAAATGTAAAAGTTCGAACTTTGACAATTTTTCCTTCTTCTGTCATAGTTTTATTAGGTTGATGGTAGCAAATTTTACACACTATGAAAAAAATAATTGGCATGCATAATAAATTCATAGTCTTGGCTCGCAGTGGCATTATTATAGAGGGAGTAAACTATATTCCTCCCCGTAAAATCAGGCCCAATAAATCATATAAATATACCTCCCTCTCACCTCAAAAATCTAGAATTACAATTAACCTTTATTTTTGCACTGATTTACCCAAATATCTCGCTTTTGATAGGGCTCTCCCCTAATAGATATTGTACCACTTCTTTGTTTTCAATCAATCTCGGTTCTTAACCGCTGCGACATCCAGCGTCAATTGTAAAAGTCCCCGGTATCTTTTCACCTGAAACTAGTTTGATTTAGGAGAATTGTATTTTCAAATATATATAAGGACTTCTTTAGTTTACAATATCAGTTGAATCTTTTAGTCGAAGTTGGTTGTTTTCCAGCAATTAGCAATAATGAAATATGTGAGTAGCCTATTACTGTCATTTTATTTTGTAGATTAGTTTTTGTTAGTAGCTTTGCAGCCAACCTGAAGTTCGTGAAATCATTTTCGAAAACTTTTGACATATCAATTATTTTAAAGTAACATGGCTTAGTACCACAATAAAACCAAATAAATGAATAGAATTGTAATACATTACATATTATATTAGATATATATAAATTGTATATAAATTTTAATTATTTTATGTTTTTTTTATTCAGTATTGAATTAATGTCCCTTTATTTGATTTTTAAAGTATTACTTTTATCCCATGTCTTTTAAACTTTGTCTCTCAATTTCTATTCGTTTCAGCAGGCTCTTAGAAATTTTTGAATGTTTGGAATTTTTCGAACCAAAATGCTTTAATGATTTCTTTTTAGTATAGAGTGCTTCAACAGCACCAATTTTATTATATCCTTTTTTTCTTTTTATGCTTCTTGTAATTTAATCTGAAAGTTGAAATCAGCAAACCTGCTAAAGGTCATTTGGACCTTTAACAGGTCCTTTCACAGATCATTTAGTAGGTTATTCTCTAAGCCACAAGTTATACCTTCCCATGTGTACGATGTTAGTTCTAAGAATTTGACAAAAAACGGGTATGGATTTCGGAGGGAGGCCCCACCCTTTTTAGGCCAGCGTCGAAGGCACTCACGACCCCATCCTCCCTCATTGTCCATCCTCCCCCCTCACAGTATGCTGCCCTATACCCTCCCTACTCAAACCAGCAATTTCTTGACGGACATGAATCACTATTCCCAACCAGGCCCCCTTTCCCAGCACTTTACGAAACCCCACCCTCAGTCCATTTGTTTTATCCCTCGTGCCTACCCTCTCAACGTGACTCAGGTCTGAGACTTTTTAATTGTCTTATAATGAATCCTAATTGTTCTCCTCGTGCTTCATCCATATCATTGCCCGTCCCCCCATCCCCAAATCCCCAAGATAAATCCTTTTCTTACCCTAATAATTCATCTTTCGATGTTGACCCTAATAGTCATCCCATAAAAGTCAAATGTGCTCCCTTGGTCCCCTGTTCTGACTACATTAATCTGGCCCCTGCTAAGAATCCCACCATGCCCCCTGTACCCATTTGTAATTTAAATAAAGTTAAGTGTAAAAATGGTACCTTTGCAGGTCGTTTTAAATTTCCCACACTTTTGTTAAGCAACGCTGAAAGTCTTAATTTTGACAAACTTAATGAATTAGACTCCTTTTCTAAAATATATAGATCAGACATAATTGCTATTACTGAAGTACACGCTCAAAATACACACATGTTAAAAATGAATAATTTCACCCAGTTTATTAAACTCAGACCCGAAACCCACCCTCTGGGTAAGAAAGGGGGTGGAATTCTTTTCTTTGTCCGTAATGATTTTTATCCTTCAGAAATATTGGTTCCTTGTCTCCCTCCCTTTGATGAAATTTTGTGGGTTTGTGTTCGACCTAAAGTCTTACCACGTCCTTTCAATTTGATTGTCCTGTGTTGTTTTTACTACTCTCCTGGGCAGAGAGCGGCTGAAAAAATTAATTTTATTGAAAAATTGCATGGCAGTGCCGACTATGTACTATCTAAATACCCAAATGCTGGAGTTTTCCTCTTAGGTGATGCAAATGAATTAAAACTTGAATATACATGTAATACTTTTAGTCTAAAACAAATTGTAAAAGTCCCTACTACCAAAGGCAATTCTACTCTTGATTGAATATGCACCAATATGTCAAATTTCTACAAACCCGTCACCACTCTTCCCCCTCTCGGAGGTAGTTACCACTTTAGCCTACTCCTATCTCCAATAGCTACAGTTAAACATTCCTTTACTATTACTGAAACCGTCTTTAGACCTCTAGTTGACTCAGGACTCTACAATTTTGACTCTTGGATCACTAGTGAAAATTGGTCCCCTGTGTACCAAACAAATGATGTCGACTTCAAGGCTTTGTCCCTCCAAAATTTATTCAGGAATAATTATGAAGCCCATTTTCCGGTGAAAAAAATTAAAATATGCTCTACCGATAAACCCTACATTACTGCGACTTTTAAAAAACTAATAAGGAAAAAAATTAATTTGTTCAAGCAAGGACATATCACACAGGCTAATGATCTAAGAAAGTTCCTGAAGAGAAAATTGAGAAAGGCAGCTTCTGGGTATTACAATAGTAAGGTTAAGGATTTGTATTCTAACAAACCCAAACAATGGTACAGGAAAATTAAAGAGATTTGCGGAAAAAACCCTGTTGAAGTTAATTTTCATCTCCCTGAGCCCCCTTACAAGATAGCCAACGATTTGAACCTGCATCTTGCGTCCAGAGTACAAAGTCTCCCCCCTTTCACTGGTTCAGGTCAAACTATTCCTCCCTCCACCTCTTTCCCCCAAATTTCTCCCTCTGATATTATAAATAAAATCCAAAAGCTCAAAAAATCAAGTACTTGCCCATTAGACATCCCAATTGACTTGATTAAAGCCTTTTCAGACACAATTGCTGGACCTTTATCTGATATTTTTAACCAAATTACAAAATCTGGTAAATTCCCAAGTTGCTGGAAACTAGGTTTTATAACACCCATCCCAAAGAAATCTTCCAGTCTGACTATAACCAACATGCGTCCTATTACACTCACTCCAGTTTTTTCTAAGCTTTACGAAGGGTTCCTTTGTGACTGGCTTAAAATTAAAATTATACCACGCATTGACATCCGACAGTTTGGTAATTTAAGAAAAACCTCCACCACCCATTACCTTGTACACTTGATTCACACGATCCTAAGTGAACTAGAGAAACCAAATGTTTGGCTAAACCTGGTTTTAGTCGATCTCCAAAAAGCGTTTGACTTAGTTGACCACACTATCCTAATTCGTTTACTACATGATAACTTTGACATTGACCCATTCTTAGTAAATATTGTTATATCGTTCCTTTCAGACAGATCACAAGTTGTAAAATACAAAAATACCTTCTCTAACCCCCTCCCTAGGTACTGTGGAATACTTCAAGGAACCTTATTGGGACCACTATTATTTCTTGTCATGATTAACGAAATTGGCAAGGAATTCCCCCAAAGATGGAAATAAGTTGATGACTTGTCGATCCTTGAAGTATGTCATAGGAATATTAAAAGTGACCCCGTTGAAATCCTAACCCAATGTTCGGATGAATCCAAGAATCTAAATATGACAGTAAATCCCACTAAATAACAGATAATGACAATCAACTTCTTGAAATCTACTCCTGCTTTTTGCGATCCGATCCCAAGCGAAATGCTAGTGAAACATGTTAAGCTTCTTGGTGTCACAATTTCTAATGATCTTAAGTGGGAAACACATGCATCCAACATTGTTAAACAAGCAAATGTTTCACTATCCATTTTTAAGCTACTAAACAAATTTAATTGTCCTAAGATACATTCCCTCCGTGTTTACTTATACTTTATCAGGCCGTTATTGGAATATGCATGTCCGGTCTGGCATTCGCAGCTTTCAAATGAACTTAGTGACAAAATCGAGTCGGTCCAAAAGCGTTCGCTCAGGATCATTTACAAAGAAGGCAAAATTCCATACTCCTTCCTCCTTAAAGCTGCGTGCATTACCACCTTATAAGAAAGGAGGGAAAAAATTTGCCTGCTTTTCGCTAAATCAGTCATTTCCAATCCCCGTACTGAGGACTTACTCCCTGAGTTTCACAATCCCATTAAACTCCGACTCCCCCGGTCAGCCTCCTTAGCAATCCCAACTTACTCTCCGATCCATGCTGTTACAGAAAGGTTTCGCAAAAGTTTTATACCCTTTATTCTGGGACACCTTAATAATAATTCGTGATTAATTGCCAAATTCCCCTTTTCCTCTATTGCCGTTTTTATTCTTTTTTTATTTACTGCAATGTTTTTGTAATTTAATTGTTAAGTTGCCCTTTATCTTTGATGATTTTGCTTTTTTAATCCCTTTTAATTTTAAGTGTTTGACTTAATGTACTATTTTGATATTTTTTTTTTCTTAGCGTTTAGTGACATATAAAGCAAATTCGGCTCTTTAGAGCTTGTGATAGCCTTTTGCAAATAAATATTATCTTATCTTATCTTCTTCCCTACTTGTATTCAATACAGTATTGACACATTTTATTCTAAAACCGCATTTTTTGATTGAATTTTCATTAATTAAATAGTTGTCCTATGGTCAAAATCCCCAAATCAAATTTTGAAACTCAATAAGAATTAAATTAATTAAAATTTGTTACCATTTTCTTGTAGGCTCATTCCAAAATACGAAATAGGCTAAGATGGTTTGTAAAATATATTCAAGAATGAGCTTTATAAAGTTTTTAAGCATAATTGATATTCCTGTTGAATGCAGCATTAGAACTTACAAATGCTTCCATAGCATTCCTATTGAAGTTTGCTCTTGACTTTTCTAGTTGTTCTTGGTGTATTTGCAGCATTAGTAGAATACAGATCTCCAAAGGATATGTACACATTTTTAAAAAACCTATCTATATCTATTTAAACGCTTTTTTTCTAGATTCTGCTTGTTACTCTTTATATCACAGCAGTCTTAGCCAAACCAAATAATCCAAAGGAACCGACTATTGATTTTCAAGAAGTGGAAAGAGGGTTAACAGCTAACAGAGATGTTTATTCCTTTGATGATCCTAGTTACAGGCTGAGAAGAGAAGCATCTGAATCGGAAGCTCCTGTCGAAGGAGATCTGAAAGGAGCAGAAACTCATCACTATAGCTATTATCCTTATCATTATTATGGTCATTATTACCCAACATATAGTTATTCTTATCCATATTATGGATACGCTCCGTACAGCTATGGTCACAGACGGTATTGGGGCTAGAGAGAATGAAGTTTTTAACTTACAAAAGTTTTGTACCTAATTTATTTTTAAATTAAATGTCTTTTTCACCCACTTGGTATTGTTTTAGCTATTTATTCTATTCTTGATTGTTATTATTAGAGCTGTATTTCTTTTACCCATCAAATCTATAGAAAGAAAGTAGTGTTTCCAAATTAGTGTAAAAAGCAACAAAAAAACAAACAAACGAAATAACAAAACTTATTATATAGGTTATATCTAGCTTTTCCAACACTATAAGAAAAATTTAACAAAAGCATCTTCTCCCAATTGCCACCCACCCTGGAAGGTTTTGTAAAGGAGTTCTAGGTAGATACATCTACCTAGCTTGGATAAAAAAGCTGCTAAAGTTATGCTTAGAATTTACATGCATTTGGTCTCACCACAAGCCATAAACAATATTAAGTTCCGATCCATTGCTTTCAGAGACCATGTTCTAGCGTTACCTTAGTAAAATATCCTTATCCTTCAGTGAACTCATTAAACATATTTTCCAAAAAGAGGTTTCCAAAATAAATTAAACAGCTCTAGTAAAACCTAGAAATTAAAATGAATAATTACATTAAATATGAAATTAAATGAATTTTTTGGTAGGTAGATGAATTATAACCTAAATTGAACTAAAATGAATAATTTATTGAAACTTAAAATTAATAAAGAATTGCAGAAATAAGAGGAGGACAGCCATCTCTTCTACTGAAACTGCATAAAAAGCAATTCTGCTGAAACCGAATGAATTAAGTAAAGTAAAATAGTAAAAAGTAAGTAAGATGGCACTAGATCCTTAAGGTCCAAATCGGCGGAGCTGATCTATGTTTCATGGCCTTTCAGCCAGGAATCCCATCTGCTGAAATTGCACTAAAAATTTATTTCCATTTATTGCTTATTATCTTCTTTTCGGTGCTTTTTTTTAGAAAAGTAGTCCATATTTCTTTCTTCCGTTCCACGCTTTTCTAAATATGGGACAAAATCAGAGGACGAATAAACTAAAGGATGTCATCTAAAAATTTCTGTTAGAGGATTGTAGCTATTACGGATAATATATAGTAGGGTATTAATTTTCATTACGATTAGGTTTTTCATTCGTAGTTGAACGGTTTAATAGTGAGGCATTGTGTCTAGAGTAAAATTTCTAGAGTGGAAGTCACAAATAAATTTCGTTTGCGGGTGAAGGGTGGGGGGTAATCGTAATACAAGATCTGATAAGTTGATTTGGGACCAAGAAGTTCAAATATTCGGAGTTAAGGGTTGTCGATCCTGGCTCCACTCTTCCTGTGTTCGGCCCTATACAAATACGGAAAGCAATTTTACACCTGTTGCAGCTGGTGGTGGAACCATAACAACAAAGCGAAATATCACTTTTAATAGTGGTCTATTTAAAGGATCGAATAAAAGAAAAGAGAGTCACGTGGTTAGTATTTATTTACTATAATCACAATTATTCGGATTTTTCAAGATATTAATCGTGTTTTTAGAGGTGTCACACATCAAATAATATTAAGGAGAACATATTTTTCCAATATGATTATAAACTCTGGAGCTCAGAACTTTAAAGTAAATTTAATGCATTTATAATGGATGTTACCAGTATTAAATCCCAGTTTACCCATAGTGACTCAATTAGAAGCCGGATAAACAAAGAAGGCATAACAACTAAAAGCTGGATAAGGAAAGGGCAGCTCATTTGAATTAAGATGGGAAGCTTGTAATACTTATAAAATTAATAATAAAATGGATAAAGAATTAACATGGATGCTAGTCAGTGAACGAAATAATACAACTAAAATTATTATTAAAATTATTAATCTGCCACCAGGCATGTGCACTGGTTTGTCATATTTATTTATTTAACTGTTGCAAATAAAAATTATCTATCTATCTTTCTATGCCTGAGAAATCTGAAAAAGATAACAGTAATACGCAAAACAATATGGTAAACGACAATATGAGCACTTATAGAATAAAAGTGAGATTAAATGAATATGAATATCCACAGGACGATTTTAAATGTGATTTCATTTATCCTGGTCAAAATTATTCTAGCGCTTATCAACGATTTGACAGTTAGGACATAAACATAAAATTTTTTATAGTTGAGCATAAAAAAGGATATCTTTTCATTTGTTTTGATATTTTAAAATCATGAGTCGAATATTTATCGAAGTGGATCAAGCTCTGATATATAAACTAAACTATTATTAGAACAAATACCTGCTAATCCGTATAAAATTTACTGTGTCATATTTTCAGAAGGAAAAATAATAATGGATTTCATTGATAGTAAATTATATGTTAATAAATATATGGTTTTCGATTGGGAAATTTGTTTAATAAAATTATTTACTAATAAATGGTAAAACTTTTAAGCAAAATGAAAAATACAGATCTATTATACAAACCACATTTTTCTAGAATGCTAAGGCACACCATTGAACCAAAGAAAATAGGGAAAAAATATATATATAGGGAAAATGGAATACAATTAAACTCTTATGTTAGAAATTTATCAAATTCTTATTTCACAAGACCTTTTTTGACCTTAAAGCTTAGGATGGGAAATTGTAAAAATATGGAGGATTTTATATTTAAAATGGTGTTAATTCAATTGAAAATGGAGTAAACTGTATGGGTTATCTAAGTTGCGGATGGCCCTTTTTTATCAGATAAATGTCCCTTTTATTTTAACATAGATTAACCTTCAATATATTTTCAATTTTTAAAGTTAAAAGCTTTTGGAGGCTAGCCCGTTTTTAAATTAATTTTGCAAAAGAGAAGAAGTTGGTTTGAAATTGTATTTTTATCTAGCTAACTCTCACCATTGAAGTATAATTTATGCTTAAAGTAAGTTTCATTTTGGATTTTCATACATTTAATTTGCCACGTCAAAAGTGGGTCAAGTTAGAGGCAACCAAACTTTTTATTTATGCATATATTTTTAAACTTAATTCGTGTTGAGAGTGCGTTTTTAAAATTCGGAGCTGATATTTAGAATTGACACTGGTAATAACAGCGAATTATTTTCTATGATCGTAATAGATTGTTTTTCCCCGAACCTTGGTGGGGTTAGGAAAAGGGTATTTAGAAATATCGTCATTATAGTAAACAACTAAGACCCTTCCCTATTTAAAGATATATTTACTAGTGATGATGCAGGTCCTGGCACGTCGGGAAAATTAGTGTGGTACTTTTATAGTGATAGTGAGTATAGTGAGGATAGTGAGGAGCGCCATTGAAAATTAAAAACGAACAGAAATTGCTTAGTATATGAAAGGGGCTGCTTCCTCATCAACGCCCCGCTCTTTGTGCTAGAGTTTGACTCTACCTCTTAACTTTACTTTTTAAAACATTAAAAAACTTTAGTGTAAAGAGCGGGGCGTTGATGAGGAAAAGCCCTTTTCATATACGAAGTAATTTCTGTCCGTTTTAAGTTTTAATGCTGCTCCTTACTTTTCGTTAAAAAAAAACTTGTTTTTTAAAATTTAATTTCAAAATTTTTTGAATCAATGCAGGTTTTGATTTTGGCTCTCAGCAGATGAATAATTGAAACATAATTTGCTTATTTATTTTTATGGCTAAATGGCTTTCTCATAATTTGGATCGAATGATTTTGAGAAAAAAGGAGCGGGAGAGGAGGCCTAGTTGCCCTCCGATTTTCTGGTTACTTAAAAAGGTAACTAGAATTTTTAAATTTTTACAAATGTTTTTATTAGTAAAAATATTCGTAACTTACTTAACGAATTTTTTACGAACGTTTTATTAGTATCATATGTAGGTAACTTACAAATTAGCCAACGTAACAAACTTTTGTATTCTCATATTTTTATCACGTATCTCAGGGGGTTCACCCCCTCGTCAGTGCCTCGCTCTTTACGCTAAAGCTTAAATTTTGTGCCAATTTCTTGATAATGACCCCTGAATCGCAAAAGCCGTAGAATAAATAGTTGAAATTACTAAAAATACTTTAGCTTAAAATGCGGGGTATTAGAAAGAGGGAAGCCCATCATATGCGTAATAATTCCTGTTCCTTTTAAGTTTTAATGCTTCTCCTTACTTTCAGTTGAAAAAGCTTTTTCATATTTATTTTTTCATTGTTTTTTTAAAATAATACTAGAAAATCCTACGCTCCCTTCATGAAAACTTCTTCCCCCATGACAAATTCCTCCAAAGAAAGTTCCCCCAACATATCCCCCTCTTATCAACCGCCCACGACCTTGAAATCTCCCTGAAAAAATATGTACGCTTCCAAATAACCATTACTATGTGTAAGCTCTGGTTAAAGTTTGTAACTTGTAGCCCCTCCCACGGGGACTGTGGGGAGTAAGTCGTCCTCAAAGACATAGTTATATCGTTTTTTTTACTACACTGAATAAAATGGCTATCTCAAAATTTTGGTCCGGTGACTTTGGGAAAATAATTAGCGTGGGAGGGGGCCTAGGTCCCCTCCAGTTTTATTGGTCACTCAAAAAGGGCACTAGAGCATTTCATTTCTGTTAGAATGAGCCCTCTTTCAAGATTCTAGGACCACTGTTTCGATACGATCACCCCTGGGGAAAAAGACAACAAACAAACAATTAAACACGCTTCCGTGATCTGCCTTCTGGCAAAAAATACAAAATTCCACATTTTTGAAGATAGGAGCTTGAAACTTTTACAATAGGGTTCTCTGATAAGCTGAATCTGATGTTTTGAGTTTTTTTAAGATTATGTGACTTTTAGGGGTTTTTCCTATTTTCTAAAATAAGAAAAATTTTCTCAGGCTCATAATTTTTCAAACAGTCCGTGGCAACGAACTGTAGCAAGGAGCGACCCGGCTCAATAATAAACAAAACTCTAAAAAACTAATTTTTTATACCAATTGCTACATCAAAAGAATCATATTTTAATGCTGATTTTAAATATATAAGTTTCATCAAGTTTAGTCTTACCCTTCAAAACCTACGAACCTGAGAAAATTTGACTTATTTTAGAAAATAGAGGGAAGCACCCCGTAAGAGTCATAGAATCTTAATGAAAATCACACCATTAGATTCAGCGTATCAGAGAACCTTATTGTAGAAGTTTCAAGCTCATATCTACAAAAATAAGGAATTTTGTATTTTTGCCAGAAGGCAGATCACGGATGCGTGTTTATTCGTTGTTTTTTTTTTTCCAGGGGTGATCGTATCGACCCAGTTGTCCTAGAATGTTGCGAGAGGGCTTATTCTCATGGAAATGAAAAGTTCTAGTGCCCTTTTTTATGTTACCAAAAAATTGGAGGGTACCTAGGCCCCCTCCCACGATAATTATTTTCTCAAAGTCAACGGATGAAAATTCTGGGATAGCCTGTGTAGTCTAAAATATTCTGTGTAGTCTAAAAACTTTATAACTATGTCTTTGGGGACGACTTACTTCCCCACAGTCCCTTTAGGAGGGGCTACAAGTTAAAAACTTTCACCTCTGCTTACATATAGTAATGGTTATTGGGAAGTGTACAGACGTTTCCAGGGATTTTTTTTTGGTTGGGGGGACGGGTTGACAAGAGGGAGATATGTTGGGGGAGCTTTCCATCAAGGAATTTGTCATGTGGGAAGAATATTTCCATGAAGGGAGCGCAGGATTTTCCAGCATTATTTAAGAAAAAACAGTGGAAAAATAAATATGAAAAAGTTTTTTCAATTGGAAGTAAGGAGCAGCATTTAAACTTAAAACGGACAGAAATTATTACGCATATTAGGGGCTCACCTCCTCCTAATACCTTGCTCATTACGCTAAATTATTTTTAGTAATTCCAACTACTTATTCTACGGCTGTTGTGATTCAGGGGTCATTCTTAATGAACTTGGACAAAATTTAAGCTTTAGTGTAAAGAGCAAGGTACTGATAAGGGGGTGAACCCCCTCATATATGTCATAAAAACACAGGGATACAAAAGTTCGTTACTTAAGCTAATAAAAAAAAACTGTTTTTTTTTATTTAAATATGGGTAAGACTAAACTTGATAAAACTTATATATTTAAAATGAGCATTAAAATTTGATTCTTTTGATGTTGCTATTAGTATAAAAATTCCTTTTTTTTTTTAGTTTTGGTTACTATTGAGCCGGGTAGCTCTTTACTACAGTTCGTTACCACGAACTGTTTGATACTGGTTGTAGTAAAATGAAAGACACTATCTAACACTGGTAGTAAGACGAACTCGTGTTTTTTCAAAGATTTGGGCTAAGTTGCTATTCTGTAAGAAGTACTATGTAAAGATAACAGAAAATTTTGAACTAATTTTTGTTAGGAGTTTGGTTAACCGATAAAATACTACAATAGTATTAGGAGAATTTCCTGGGCTTTGCCTAGAAGAGTTTTTAGGAATAAAAACACAACTAAAAAGCCTACATAATGCCGACCAGTAATTAGAATGTTGACAATTTTTCAAAAGAATTAGAAAAAAAACTGATATTACAGGAATTAAATTTGACCATTTGAGGAATTACTTTGATAGGAATTGAAGCAATTTGTGTTATCTGAGCTTTAAATCTACGTCGGAAGGATCGAATTGAAAAACATGGTCAATGTCTATCAGCCAAAGGGAAAACTCAATTGAGATAGATATTAGCCCAAGAAAAATTACTGCAATACAACAAAGAAAACATTTTCATTTTCAGATTTGACCTAGTTTCTACATTTGCATCTTTCACAAAGACAGTAGTATACCTAACTAAAAACATGAAGATCACGATCTAGTTCACATCCTGTATTAAAAACAATTATTTCATAAAACAGGACACCAAGGCAGAGAGACAGAGATAGATATAGAAATAATGCAATTGGTACCTAGTACAACCAGTAGTATAAAAGGGTATCAATTGGATTTGTAGTTTAGTGAAATATTCCGTAACGAAATAAACGTCAGTAATAACGGCCGTAAACGTCAGAAATAAAACAAATAGGCCTACTGGCCGAAAAAATACAAAACGAACAGACTCAGAAAATCAATTCAGACAATTTTACGACGGGATAAAATGAAATTTTTATCCCGTCGTAAAATGAAATTTTATCCCCCTCCCACCCTCATTTTTTCCTCAAAATCACTTGATCAGAATTCTGAGATAGTCATTTTGTTCACCATAGTCGAAAAACATAATAACTGTGTCTTTGGGGACGACTTACTCCCCTGCAGTCCCTGTGGGAGGGGCTGCAAGTTATAAACTTTGACCTGTGTTTACATATAGTCATGGTTAATGAGAAGTGTACAGATGTTTTCTGGGGGATTTATTTTGGTTTAGGGGGAGAGTTTAGGGGGGGTTACATGGGAGGATCTTTCCATGGGGAAAGAGATTTTCAATGGAAGGGGCGCAGGATTTTCTAGCACTATTTAAAAAACAAGGAAAAAATAAATATGGAAATTTTTCTCTACTGTAAGTGAGGAGCAGCATTAAAACTCAAAACGAACAGAAATTTTTACGCATATGAGGGGTTTACCTCCTCGTAATACCTCACTCTTTACGCTAAAGTGTTCTTGGTAATTCCAACTATTTATACTAAGGCCTTTGTGATTCAACGGTCATTCTTAAGGAATTGGGACAGAATTCAAGCTTTAGTGTAAAGAGCAAGGTATCGACGAGGGGCGGGCCCCCTCTTATATGCAATGAAAATATACGAAAATAGAAGTTTGTTACATAAGTTAACTAGTAAGCTACGTATATTTTTTACTTATAAAAACGTTCGTGAAAAATTATAGTTGCCTTTTTAAGTAATCAAGAAATTGGAGGGCAACTAGGCTTCCTCTCTCGCTCCTTTTTTTCTCAAAATCTTCCGGTTAAAACTATAAAAAAGCCATTTAGCCCAAAAAAAATTAATATGCAAATTTCGTTTTAATTTTTTATGTGCGGAGAGCCAAGATAAAAAAAAATGCATTAATTCAAAAATGTCCAGAAAGTAAACAAAAAAAAACAAGTTTTTTTAAATGAAAGCAAGAAACGACATTAAAACTTAAAACGAACAGAAATTACGTTTTTAGGGGTTTTCCTCCTCAACGCCCCACTCTTTACGCTAAAGGTTTTTACTGTTTTAAAATGTAGAGTTAAGAGAAAGAGTCAAACTTTAGCGCAAAAAGCGTGGCGTTGAGGAGGAAAAGTTGGCGTTGAGGAAAGCGTTGGCGTTGAAAACGTGGCGTAGATATTTATTTCACAAACTTAAAACAAATAAATATTTTTGCTCAAATTTCAGCCATGTTTTTCCCGAGGGGTTAGCACACTATATATAAAATTTTATGTCCACGGAGGCTACGGTTCGATTCATAGTGTCGCTCGTTGTTTTTTTCTGGAAAAGGAGTAAGTGGTTTGATTTGTAAGGTCAATCATCGTCGACCCGATTCTAAATCTAATTAAATAAAAAAAACAAGTTTTTTCAACTGAAAGTAAGGAGTGACATCAAAACTTAAAACGCACAGAAATTACTTCGTATATGAAAGAGGCTGCTTCCTCATCAACGCCCCGCTCTTTACGCTAAAGTTTGACTCTTTCTCTCAATTCTTCTTTCTAAAACAGTAAAAAACTTTAGCGTAAAAAGCGGGGCGTTGATGAGGAAGCAGCCTCTTTCATATACGAAGTAATTTCTGTGCGTTTTAAGTTTTGATGTCACTCCTTACTTTCAGTTGAAATAACTTGTTTTTTTTATTTAATTTCTGAACGTTTTTGAATCAATGCATGTTTTGATTTTGGCTCTCCGCAGAGGAATAATCAAAACGAAATTTGCATATTTTTTTTTTGGCTCGATGGCTTTCTCATAATTTTGATCGAATCATTTTGAGAAAAAAGAGCGGGGGACTAAGCCTAGTTGCCCCCCGATTTTTTGGTTAATTAAAAAGGCAACTAGAACTTTTAATTTTTTACGAATCTTTTTATTGGTAAAAGATTTACGTAACTTATAAATTAGCTTACGTAAAGAACTTTTGTATTCTCAGGTTTTTATTACATATATGAGGGGATTCGCCCCATCGTCAGTACCTCGCTCTTTACACTAAAGCTTAAATTTTATCCCAATTCATTAAGAATGACCCCCTGAATCACAAAAGCCGAAGAATAAGTAGTTGAAATTACCGAAAATACTTTAGCGTAAAGAGCGAGGTATTAGAAGGAGGTGAGCCTCTCATATGGGTAATAACTTCTGTTTGTTTTAAGTTTTATTGCTGTTCCTTACTTCCAGCTGAAAAAGCTTTTTCACTTTTATTTTTTAATTGTTTTTTTAAAATAATGCTAGTAAATCCTGCTCTCCCTTCATGGAAATTTTCTTCTCCCATTACAAATTCTCGAAGGAAAGTTCCCCCAGCATATCCCCCTCTTCTCAACCCCTCCCAAAAACCAAAAAAATCCTCCTGAAAACGCCCGTATACTTCCCAATAACCATTACTATATGTAAGCACAGGTCAAAGTTTGTAACTTGTTGCCCCTCCCACGGGGACTGTGGGGGAGTAAGTCGTCCCCAAAGACATAGTTATAAGGTTTTCCGACTACGTTGAATAAAATGGCTATCTCAGAATTTTGATCCGTTGACTTTGGGAAAATAATTAGCGTGGGAGGGGGCCTAGGTGCCCTCCAATTTTTTTGGTCACTTAAAAAGGGCACTAGAACTTTTCCTTTCCGTTAGAATGAGCCCTCTTGCAACATTCTAGGACAACTGGGTCGATACGATCACCCCTGGGAAAAAAAACAAACAAAAAAACAAAAAAACAAATAAACACGCATCCGTGATCTGCCTTCTGGCAAAAAATGCAAAATTCCACATTTTTGTAGATAGGAGCTCGAAACTTCTACAGTAGGGTTCTCTGATACGCTGAATCTGATGGTGTGATTTTCGTTGAGATTCTATGACTTTTAGGGGGCGTTTCCCCCTATTTTCTAAAATAACGCAAATTTTCTCAGGCTCTTAACTTTTGATGGGTAAGACTAAACTTGATGAAACTTATATATTTAAAACCAGCATTAAAATGCGATTCTTTTGATGTAGCTATTGGTATCAAAATTCCATTTTTTTGAGTTTTGGTTACTATTGAGCTGGGTCGCTCCTTACTACAGTTCGTTACCACGAACTGTTTGATGAAATCTAATGAAGATAAAACAAGAAGGATATGAAAAAAAGCCAGTTAGCCAAAAAAAAAAAAATGCAAATTTCGATTTAATTATTCCTCTGCCGAGAGCCAAAATCAAAACATGAATTGATTCAAAAATGTTCAGAAATTAAATGAAAAAAACAAGTTTTTTTAATTGAAAGTAAGGAGAGACATTAAAACTTAAAATGAACAGAAATTACTTTGAATATGAAAGGGGCTGCTTTCTCATCAACGTCCCGCTCTATACGCTAAAGTTTTTTACTGTTTTAAAAAGAGGAGTTGAGAGAAAGAGTCAAACTTTAGCGTAAAGAGCGGGTTGTTGATGAGGAACATCAACAACCCAGCCCCTTTCATATACGAAGTAATTTCTGTTCGTTTTAAGTTTTAATGTCGCTCCATACTTTCAGTTAAGAAAAACTTGTTTTTTTATATTTAAATATGGGTAAGACTAAACTTGATAGAACTTATATATTTAAAATGAGCATTAAAATTTGATTCTTTTGATGTTGCTATTAGCATAAAAATTCCATTTTTTTAGTTTTGGTTACTTTCAAGCCGGGTCGCTCCTTACTACAGTTCGTTACCACGAACTGTTTGATACTGGTGGTAGTAAAATGAAAGACACTATCTAACACTGGTAGTAAGACGAACTCGTGTTTTTTTTTAAAGATTTGGGCTAAGTTGCTATTCTGTAAGAAGTACTATATAAAGATAACAGAAAATTTTGAACTAATTTTTGTTAGGAGTTTGGTTAACCGATAAAATACTACAATAATATTAGGAGAATTTCCTGGGCTTTGCCTAGAAGAAAGTTTTTAGGAATAGAAACACAACTAAAAAGCCTACAAAATGCCGACCAGTAATTAGAATGTTGACAATTTTTCAAAAGAATTAGAAAAAAACTGATATTACAGGAATTCAATTTGACCATTTGAGGAATTACTTTGATGGGAATCAAAACAATTTGTGTTAGCTGAGCTTTGAATCTATGTCGGAAAGATCGAATTGAAAAACATGGTCAATGTCTATCAGGCAAAGAGAAAACTTAATTGAGATAGATATTAACCCAAGAAAAATTGTTGCAATACAACAAAGAAAACATTTTCATTTTCAGATTTGACCCAGTTTCTACATTTGCATCTTTCACAAAGACAGTAATATACCTAACTAAAAACATGAAAATCGCGATCTACTTGACATCCTGTATTAAAAACAATTATTTCATAAAACAGGACACCAAGACAGAGAGACAGAGATAGATATAGAAATAATGTAATCGGTAAGGAGTACACCCGGTAGTATAAAAGGGTATCAATTGGATTTGTAGTGTAATAAAATATGCCGGAACCCATACAAAGTCACCCTTCAGATGTTAGGCATAATGAAGAGGAATCACCAGTCAGAAATAAAACATATAGGCCTACTGGCCGAAAAAATACATAACGAACAGACTCAGAAAATCAATTGAGAAAATTTTACGATGGGATAAAATGAAATTTTATCCCGTCGTAAAATGAAATTGCCTCCCCCCCCCATGCTCATTTTTTCCTCAAAGTCACCAGATCAATATTTTGAGATAGCCATTTTATTCACCGTAGTCGAAAGACCTAATAACTGTGTCTTTGGGGACGACTTACTCCCCCGCAGTCTCCATGGGAGGGGCTGCAAGTTACAAACTTTGACCTGTGTTTACATATAGTAATGGTTACTGAGAAGTGTACAGATGATTTCAGGGGGATTTTTTTTGGTTTAGGAGGAGAGTTGACGGGGGGGGGGGGGTTACATGGGAGGATTTTTCCAAGGAGGAACTTCTCATGGGGGAAGAGACTTTCAATAGAGGGGGCGCAGGTTTTCCAAGCATTATTTAAAAAAACAACGAAAAAATAAATATGAAAATTTTTTTCTACTGAAAGTGAGGAGCATCATTAAAACTTAAAACGAACAGAAATTATTACGCATATGAGGGGTTTACCTCCTCGTAATACCTCACTCTTTACGCTAAAGTATTTTTAGTAATTTCAACTATTTATTCTACGGCCTTTGTGATTCAGGGGTCATTCTTAACGAATTGGGACAAAATTCAAGCTTTAGTGTAAAGAGCGAGGTATCGACGAGGGGTGAGCCCCCTCTTATATACAATGGAAATATACGAATATAGAAGTTTTTTACGTAAGTTAACTAGTAAGTTAGGTATATTTTTTACTTATGAAAACGTTCGAGTTGCCTTTTTAAGTATCAAGAAATTGGAGGGCAATTAGGCTTCCTCTGTCGCTCCTTTTTTCTCAAAATCTTCCGATTAAAACTATGGAAAAGCCATTCAGACCAAAAACATTAATATGTAAATTTCGTTTTAATTATTTATGCTCGGAGAGCCAAGATAAAAAAAATGCATTGATTCAAAAACGTCCAGAAATTAAACAAAAGAAAACAAGTTTTTTTTTTTAATGAAAGTAAGGAGCGACATTAAAACTTAAAACGAACAGAAATAACTTCGTATATGAAAGGGGTTTTCCTCCTCAACGCCCCACTCTTTACGCTAATGGTTTTTACTGTTTTAAAATGTAGAGTTAAGAGAAAGAGTCAAACTTTAGCGTAAAAAACGGGGCGTTGAGGAGGAAAAGCCCCTTTCATATACGGGGTAATTTCTGTTCGTTTTAAGTTTTAACGTCGCTCCTTACTTTCATTTAAAAAAAAAATTGTTTTTTTGTTTAATTAATATAAAGATTAACATCTTGGGAAAATTATTCTTTTTGACACTGCAACCAGCGACGTTTAATCATTTTCATTCGAAAGTATTTTCGTTTATTCATTCGTAGTAGTTTCTGTTTGTTTTAAGTTTGAATTATTATGCGTCTAGGTCTAAGTTTCCTACGTGTTTGTTTTTTGCTTTAATGTGACTTTTTCTTTTCTTTGAGAAATGTCTATTGTTGAACGTGCTCTTTCGTTTAAATTACCTTAGAATACGACTTTTGGTATGGAACCAATCTGCTAATTTTAGGTAGATGATGCGAAAGAACCACGCAGTTTCTTGATTATTATTTTAACGTAGAAATTCTGAACAAGTTAAACTGGATTTTCAAGACGAGGCAGTATGACAGAAAAATAACATAAGCACAAATGCTTTAGTTATTTGACCTGCTGAAAATAGCTTTGCTTCAACATTATGTGTTGGCTAATAATCATCGACTGTGTCCCGCTATAAGTGCACTGCTAAATGCCCCCCCCCCTATCCTTCAGTTCTGCTCTTTATGGTAAATTCTCTTAGCGGTTTTTAAATGATTTTCGTTCCAATTTAACAGCTCTTGTTTTGAACAGAAATTCTTAAGGAATCAGGACAAAAATTTATACCTGAATGTAAAGATTATGAGACGTAGGAGGGGTTAGCTCCCCTCTCATTCGGAGTTTTATTGTTGTTCCCTACTTTTATTTAAGAAAACAGTTTGTTTTATTTAATATCTGAAGGTTTCTCAAATCATGCCAAGATCTAAAAAAAAAAGAAATTATGTGGGCAACTGGTCCCATAATTCCAAAGTTTCTCGATCTTATTTTGTATATGTCAATAATGATATATATTAATATATAAAAACTGTTTTTATTTAATTCAGTAAAACGTTAGTTTTTCAAAATTCTAAAATTTAGGGAAAACTTTGAGTCGTAATATTTGAGCAAGTTTTATAGATATTTGTTTCACAAATTTAGAACAAATAAATATTTTTTCTTAAATTTCAGCCATGTCTTTCCCGAAGGGTTAGCACACCATATACAAAATCTTATGTCCACGGAGGCCACGGTTCGAGTCATAGTATCGCTCGTTGTTTTTTTCTGAAAAAGGAGTAAGTGGTTTGATCTGTAAGATCAATCATCGTCGATCTAATTCTAAATGGGTGCTGAAATCTAATGAAGATAAAACAAGAAGGATATGAAAAAAAACGCGTTATGGTAGGCTCCAAACCCCCAGTACACTTCCTGGCTGAAGGGCCATGGAACAGAGATCAGCACCGTCAGTAGAAACTGTACAGTCCTTTGACTTAATCTTTACTTTAAGTTTCATCTTTGCTCTTTACTTCCATAAATATTTTTTTTTTAAATTAATTTAGTTCAAAGACCTGAAGTAATTTTGCAAAAGTGAATATACTACACAGATGTGTTAGAGTCGGTTTGTACCCGAAGTAACAGTAATTTCTGTAGAAAAAGTCCCTTTCAGGTTTATTGATCTGATTTCATTTATGGAGGAAACCACAGAATGAATGTATCTGTTACATACAAGAAATTTTGTCATTGTTAGCTGTATCTTTGTTCAGAAGTCATTGACCGTTCCAACAAGTAAAAGCTAATAAAGAAAAATAAAATTGCATTTATGGAGCTAAAGTATATCAGTGTTCTAGACCATATCTGGTCTAATTGATATAGACCATCTGATGTCAACTTTTTTTACGTTATACCTAATTGACTCGAAATATTGCAGCGTACTACCTCTTCAGCAAGTGGATAAACATTATAGTTGTGTCTTAAAATTACATGGCTGAGCCAATTCGTTAAAAAAGTTTCAATTTACTGTAAATTCATCTGCATCGGGGGTGCCAGCATATTCAGGTGTAATTTCTGCTTTAAGAGGTGCTTTCTTTTACACTTGTTCTCCCGTCAAGGCTATCATGGAATAATGGAAGAACTTTTTTGTTTTTCTCTATATAGTATTTTCTCGCACCACAATTCTGGGTTCTTTGTCAATTTTTTATCCCAGATCACCTACAATATGTGGGAAATGGATATTTCAAAGTGAGCTGCGCATCCTGTACTTTTCTTATTTTATCAGCAATATTCTCGTTTTTTTGTCCTTGGCTTTTCTGTTTAACACTAATTTTCTATAATCCTACAAACATAGGGACTTATAGTTAGTTAAATTATATAAGTTGAAATTAATTTGATTAGTTAGATGGACTTTTAAGAAATTACTTTTATTCGTTTTTTGTTTCGACTTCACTCTTTACTTCCCTCTGAAAAACTTTATTTTTTGAATTGATCTGTTTCCCTAGTTTGATTTAAATTTATTTCAGAAGCAACCTTTTTTTCAGAGGGAGGTATCCCCTAAATATATGAAATAAGTTCTGTTAATTTTAAATTTCAATGGCAAGAGGTTGAAGAATGGATTTAGTGACCTAATAGGAATGTAATTGCATGTCATGACACTGGATGCCCTTCATTCTCGTTTGAATGAAAATGTTTGACAAATTTAAACAATAAGTGTATCACATTCATAAAAATTGTGAATTATCTGAAAATAATCATATAGAAGGCACAAACAAATTGAAAAAGAAAGATTCCCGATAAGGGCTTGAACCCATGGTATTCTAATTCAAATTATAACACTCTACTGACTGAACTATACAATCAGTTAATTGAGTTGAATTAATTGGCTTTTATTATGACCATAAATAAGTAACTTAATAGCCAATGGAGGGTCATCTCATCACCAAAATTATATTTATTGAACCTTATTCAGTGTAAAGATAACTTAAACATTGAGATCATTGAACAATATTTTGCGAAGCTGAAATTTTGCAAACAAGAGGAAGAGAGGGAGTACGTCAAGGACTTGTCATCGGGAATTTCAGAATCAAATTATTTAATAATATGTGAATTTTCTCCTCTTAAGAGCATTCGATATCTTAAAATCATTTTGTGAGCCTCAAAGTTGGCGGACCGTGTTAAAGACAAAGAGCTCATAGCAAATTTCCCAACTGACTATTTAACATTGAAATCTATTGAATCTAACAGATGGTAGAATATATAAAAACCAAGTGGACAAGAGCACCAGCTTTTAAGCGAACTTGGAAACATTTCTCTACGACGGTTTGTTAACCTACTAGCCTACTAGCTAATGTTAAAGTAGACTACTGGTGAGAAGACAAATTTATGAAACTTCCTAAGGGGGCTGGGAGGTGGAGCATTTTAGATGGGTTCTTGTAAACCTCCAGTTAATAAATTTAGGACCCTAACTATTACTATGGTACCGTTTTTTTCTTCCAAGCTTGTCTACTTAAGATTTGGCTCCCAAAGTACCGTTTTAAGAGGTATTTGTCACTTATGGACGGTAGAATTGATAAAAAGCACATAGATATGAGTAATAGCTTTCCACTTAATAGCATCCGATATCTTAAAAATCATTATGTGAGCCTCAAAGTTGGTGTTAAAGACAAAGAGTTCATAGCGAACTTTTCGAACGGACTAGTTAACATTAAATCTACGAAATCAAAATCTACAAAATCTAGCAGATGGTAGTATATGTAGAAAAGAAAGAGTAACATAATATTTTAAACTTTTAAAAGCAGAAACTAGCATGAAGGAACCGAGGAAAATGATTTTGAGTGAAATTGAGGAATCCCTTTTTATAACATCGCTAGTTGCACTATCAAGAACAAAGATTTCAAAAGATAATACTCGTTATAGGAATTTTATTTTGTCTCGTATTCTTTCTATTTCGTTAGTATCCTTTTTATGAGGACTTGAACAATATAAATGGGAAGAATATTATCTAGAAGTAGAAAAATGGCACAATTCGCATATATCAATGGATGCTCAATGTCTTAGTTCATCGTCCACTCGTTTAACAGATGCTTTCTTTTCAGTTTTTTCTGTCGAATCAGAAATATTTTTTTCCTTCGCAAAATATAAAGGAAAATGGCTTGGAATTAAAAAATTGGCAAATAGTTTTCAAATTGATAGCCCTTCAAAGGCAAAAGTACTATTTTGTACATACCATTCAGAGAAATTTTGTTTAAAAGATTATTGTAATTTATGCCGTGTCGTGGGACAAGACGCATGTTCAATCTTGAAGATTGTTAAATGAAAAAACAAGATTTTTTAACTGGCAGTAAGGAGTGATACTAAAACTTAAAACAAACAAAAATTAATCTGTATGTGAAAGGGACTATTCCCTCCTCAACGCCCTGCTCTTTATGCTAAAGTTTGACTCTTTCTCTCAACTCTAATTCTTAAAACAGTAAAAGAAACTTTAGCGTAAAGAGCTGGGTGTTGAGGAGGGAACAGCCCCTTTCATGTACGGAGTAATTTCTGTTCGTTTTAAGTTTTATTATCACTCCTTACTTTAATTTAATTTCATTTCATTTACTTTATTTAATTTCTGAACGTGTTTTAATTAATGCATGTTTCGATATTGGCTCTCCGCACATGAATAATTAAAACGAAATTTGCATATTAATTTCTTTTCTGACTAAATGGCTTTCTCATAATTTTGATTGAATGATTTTGAGAAAAAAGGGCGAAGGAGGAGGCCTAGTTACCCCTCCAATTTTTTGGTTCCTTAAAAAGGCAACTAGAAATTTTAATTTTTTACGAACGTTTTTATTAGTCACTAGTTTGTTTATAAATTTAATGTGTAAAAAGAAAACAGAATAAAAAACAGGTAAAATATAACAAATCAGGTCATCAAACATTTAATTTAAAAATATATTACGCAAAAAATTTTTGTTACTTAATTAATTCCTTCTCTCTAGCCTTTAACCGTATACCGTCTTTAACCTTAGCCGTACGGAGCACATCCATATAATGGATATGTATGACTAAACGAAGGGTAGTAATGACCTTAATAACGATAAGCATAATAACTATAGTGGTGAGTTTCTTCTCCTTTTAAATCTTCTTCGGCAGGAGCTTCTAATTCAGATGTTTCTTTTCTAAGCCTGTAACTACGTTCGTCAAAGGAAAAAAAAATATATGTCTTTAGAATCATGCTATCCTCCTTCACCTGCTAACCTTAGAATAAAAGTAAATATTTACATAAATATACATATATATGGCAAAATATGTACATGTTTCCTTGTAGGAAAAATAGAAACCAATAGGAAACATTTCTAAAATGCATCTATGAACTTTAAAAACGGATAAGGGTCCATCTTATCGAAATTTAGACTTTGAACAGAGTTTGAAAAGGACATGGTGACAAATTTTAGTTATTGCGAACTTTCTTGATTTTCAATGATTGATGGCAGCAGTTAGTCGCACAAAAATAAACAAAAGAAAGATTCATAAAACAGCCCTTTCTAAAACTGAAACAAATCAAAATGTTTATTTTTATTGAACATATTTCAATAGTGTTCTGAGTATTAGTATTGAAGGAGATTTAATTATTGGTTTACGTTTCGTTTGTTCCTAAAAATATATAACTAATAATTAAGCAATGTAAATGCTTGGAGAGCAGGAAGCTTCCCTCTTAATACACATGTATTTTGAGCATTGAATTTAAGACCATGTTTATTAGAGATAAAAGAAGGGGCAAATAAATGTTGTAGATCATAATTTACAAACTGAAAGAATGTAACACCTTCGACAGCTGTATATATCCCAATTTACCTGATTAAAGTGAAAGAAATGGAAAAAAACTCTTCTTAGGAGATTTGATAAAAAAAAATGAAATAGAGAGAAAAAATGAAAACAGTTCCTCTATACTAAATGAATATAATTAAAACTTTCCAATATAATAATATCAAAGATTCAAACATTTCAAATAACCCGGTGAAAACAATAAAAATAAGAAAATAGAATTCAAAAGCCCTGGAATAAAAGAAAAGTGTTAAAACCGAAAACCAATAGACATTAGATCCTTATTTAATTACAAACAAATTGCCAGGCGTAGCAGACACAAACTGATTATTTAACTGATCCACGCTCAGTACCATAAAGCACTAGCTTACACAATAAATTTTCTATTTTTCAAGGTAATTTCAATTATTGTTATTGGTAAAGTTCTAAAAATCCATTTAAATTTCAGCTTTTAAAAAGTCAATTGTTAGAATGTCAGTTGTTTGTTCGGTTTGTACAGTGGTGTTAAACCATGTAACTCTAAAACTCAGTGATACTTAAAATATTTTCCAAAATATTGGGCTGTCTGTAAAACTAGAATAAACTAATCTGCAATTGAAAATGACAAGAATAGACAACTTACATATTTCATTGTTAGCAACTTTTTTTTTAGTGTAATTAACTTCAATTAAAGGATTCAATTGATGGTACTTGTAGAATAAAGAAGTCCTTAAATACTTTTGAAAATATAGGTTATATATTCTTAAAACCATTTAGTTGAAGGTGAAAAGATAATAGGGATTTTTTCTATTGACGTTGGATGTCGCAGTGGTTATGCACCGACATTTAGTGAAATCAAAGAAATTATAAAATTTCTATTAGGGGTGGGATCCTAATAAGATTTTTCCATTTTAATATTTTTCATGACAATTACTGCACAAAATTCATTGATTGTCAAAAGATGCCACTTGTCAAAAGTCGTACTTATGATCTTCAGTAACTTACTTTTAACATCATAACCACCATATTTAATGAAACTTATTTACCAAATTATCAAAACCTTGGCCCTACCATTTTTTGATCCCTTTAAACTATCACTCCTTTATCCTCACAAAATAAATCTTCATTCACATACAATGTGTCACAAACCTTTTCCTTCTTCTCTATATCTTTTCCTGTAATTTAGTTGCGGTTTAGCACACTCTCATGATATTCTAGCCATCTTACTTTAATTCTTTCCTTATAACTAATTGTGGCCCCATCCCTATCCTTAAATTTCCTAAACAAGTCCATATTAACTATTCCGTCTCAAATTATTATATATGCCAGTACAATATTCGCCGATTAGGTCGTATGGCTGCATTTTCGGGATATTCGGTAACTTTATCCAAGGCCTCCTCATAACAACTCCTTTGTTCATATTCTGAGGTTTTCTCCGCTTTCTTTAATTCTTGTTATTTTCATACGATCTATCACCCAAATAATTCTCCTACAAGCGCCTCCTCTCTTCTAAATATAAAACATTTTCACTAATATTCCCTGCTGAGTACCTAGCTTTTTTCCGTAAGACACTGTCAACAACTTCACAAATTATTTTCCAAACATTATTTAATCCTTTTTCTGCATTGTCAAATGTTAAAATCTCCAGTTTAGTATTCATTCCAACAGGCTGGCTTCATGCAAGGAAGGTCTACCGTGGAGTAAATATTCACAATGCGTCAGCTGGTACAGAGGACTCAAGAATTTCAACAAAAAGCATATGTTGCCTTTGTGGATTTCAAGGCTGCTTTCGATTTTGTCGACCAGCAGTCACTCTGGATCATACTGAAAACAACGGGACTACCTGAGAAGTACTGAACTGTTTTCGAGCGGCACCATTTAAGGGACTAGGAGTTGCGTCCAATTCAATTGCAGACGCAGCCCATCTTGTAAAATCACTACTGGAATCCGTCAGGGCTGTGCTGCTGCTCCAGAACTCTTTAATTGCGTCATCGACTACAAATGACTCGGACTATAATCTGCCTTCAGTTTGGGATGCAGTAAGGCGATAGAGTACTTTCAGACGCTGACTATGCCGATGACCTTGCACTTGTCTCCGATTCACCGTCAAATCTTACAGAAGACCTACAGATTCTTGCTGATGAAGCCTTAAAGATAGGGTCGTTGATTCACTGGCGAAGACAAAAGTGATGTTTGTTGATCCCCGTGATTCACTGCGTCCAGTGCTAATGGTTGGTGACAAACCAGCTGAGATTGTTGAGGAATTTACATACCTTGGCCCTATCCTCTCAAATGACGAATCATTCCTCAAAGATCTAATGCACCGAATTGCCAAAGCCTCAGCAGTGGTGCGAAGACTAAGTGCCCTCTGGAAGAAACCTTCTATCAGCCGTAGGACCAAGATGCGCATATACAATGCTTCGGTGGGATCCGTGATTCTTTACGGAGCCGAAACATGGCCAGCCACTCAGTCTGTGCTTAGCACCGTAAATATAGCCCAAACAAAACACCTTCGCTACATTGAAGGACTACGCTGGCACGATTTTGTTAGCAACGAGAACCTCCTGGCGTTAAAGGCTCAAACATCCTTCTTAGTCCAACTCATCCAGCGAACACTAGGTTGGTACGGACATCTTCTTCGCATGCCCCCAACACTCCTGTACGAACGATTTTGACTTTGATCCCGTGTTGCATGACGGGAAACGCCCAAGAGGTCGTCCCCCAGCCAGATGGAAGGACACGACAGGTGCCCTTTTAGCCATGGCAAATATTCAGGAGGATGTCCGCATCCTTGCAAGAGACCAGTTTAAATTGAGGCGCCATGTAGTATCACTCTCGACACCGGAAGTATTTCTTCAGGAACATTAAGTCAAGTAAGTAAGTCAGTTTAGTATTCAACTGTTCCTGTATTAAATTTAGTCCTAGTATTCAATTTAGTCCTAGACATTTCTAGATAGTGATCTGTACTTTTAAAATAAATAACAGCACTCCTATACAGCCCTATTATCTTGTATTGACCATGACAGTGTTCAGTGCATATTAACATACGTCCCATTTTATGACCAAATACTGTAGCTTTTTCGTGGTTATACTGTGGCTATAGCTTTTTCGTCAAAAAGAGCACATTAATTTCAATGGGTAAATAATAATGGAATATCATTGATTGACAAGGGAAAAAAGTGGGGATCCAGGGGTATGGGGGAGAACCCAGGACCCTCCCAAAATTTTTTTGGCACCCTCATTTCTTGTTTTCATGCAAAACACATTAGTTGGTCCAAAACAATTGTAGCTTTATTGTACTGTGCTTGTATTGCTTAGATGATTAGTGTATATCACCTTGATATGGTGATTGGTTTTCTAATTTCATAAGAACCTAATGTCAATTGGTTTTTAGCTTTATATCTTTTCTTTTAATTCTCATTTCTTGTTTTCTTCAGTCATTCATTGTTGTTCTAAAACAAAGTTGGGAATGTGGTCAGCTATTGACCCACTTTTCACTTTGCCCCTCTCTAAGATTTACCATGTGTGGTCTAATTGATATAGACCATCTGAGCCTATATCAGCTTTTCTTTCGTTTTTACCGAATTGACCCAAAATATTGCAACGCACTACCTCCTCAGCTAGTGGATGAACATTATATCAAACAGTTCGTGGTAACGAACTGTAGTAAGGAGTTTGTGTCTTAAAGTTATGTGACTGAGCCAATTCACTAAACATTTTCAATTTTCCTGTAAATTCATCTTCGTCGGGGGTGCCAGCATATTCAGGCATAATTTTTTGCTATCTTAAGCACAGCTTTAAGAAATGCCATCTTTTTCGCTTTTTCTCCCTACAAGGCCAATATGGAATAATGAAAGAACCTATTTAATCTTCTTTATATAGTTTTCTCCCACCACAATTCTGGATGGTTTCGTCAATGGGCAACCTTTATTTTTCTTATTTGATCTGCATGTTCTGTCCAATCAAATTTCAAAATTGGGATAAAACTATTTACATCATATAAAGTTTAGCCAAAATATATCAGTGTTAGCACGAAAAAAAGGCCAACTTGTGGCCAATTAGAACAATTTTAATTTCTTTGGGTAATTAACTTAGTTAATCCTAAATATTACTAAACATTTTTAACTGGCACTATTTCCAGTGACGCACTCCGTACCATGTTGGCCACAAGTTGGTCTTTTCTTCGTGCTAACACTGATATATTTTGGCCACACTTTACATGATGTAAATAGTTTTATAAAGAGGAAGAACAGTCGATCAAATAAGATGTCAATACTTATTGTAAAAAGTAATATGATAATGGGTAGTAAATGGAGGTATTTTTTTTATTTATCTTTCCCTTTAGAGCAGTCAATAACTTCTGAAAAAGAACGCAATTGACAATGATAAAAAACTCCTCTATCGTGTGCAATGATTGTCACAAAGAATTTTGGTTTAGAAGAGCCACACCCTTAATAAAAATCGTTAAATTTCTTTGTTTTCACTAAATGTCGTTGCGTAACCGCTGCGATATCCAACATCAACAGAAAAAATCCCCGACATCTTTTCACCTCTAACAAATTTGATTTAGGAATGTATAACCTGTATTTTCGAAAGTATATAAGGAGTTCTTTAGACTACAAATACAATCAGTTGAATCGTTTTATTAAAGTTGATTACTCTCCAAAAAACTTGATAATAATGAAATGTGTAAGTTGTCTACTCTTTCATTTTTAATTGCAGATTAGTTTCAAATTATTTTTACAGACAACCCAAAATTTGGAAAACATTTACAGCATCAAGTAGTCTAAAGTGACACTAACACATCGTAGCAATAGACTTTTTAAAAGCTGAAATTTATATTGACTTTTAAAGTTTTACCTGTACAGTAACTGAAACACACTCAAGAATTACGCTTTGGAGAATTATCTCAGAAAAAATTTGTTTCACAGCATCAAAGACAAGTGACGTGTGATAGAATGCATTTTACTTGAGTAAGTTGCTCTATGTATTTGCACATTAGGGGAGAGGGACTAGCTTAGATTCGGTTGTGCTAGGTTAGGGGCACTGCCCGAATACCTTACCCCCTTCCTAATGTGCAATTATATAGCCTATAATATACAATTGTAAAAACTATGATAATTAAAATTATTACATAAATGATGATAATTAAAATTATCTTGAAAAATTGAACAAAATTATTATATAAAACACATTGATTTCTTCAAAGCAGTCGTAGCTTTATAGAACTGAGCTTGTATTACTTAGCTTATTAGTGCATTCAGCTCGACATGGCGATGGGTTTTCTAATTCAGTAAGGAACTAATGTCAATTGGTTCTTAGCTTTATATCTTTTCTTTTATCCGAGGGCTTTTGATTTCTTTTTTCTCATTTTTATTCGTTTCATCGGGCTATTGAAATGTTTGAATCTTTGGGATTTTTCAAATTGGAAAGTTTTACTCATATCCTTTTAGTATAGACTACACTTTTTTTCCTTTCTTTTTTTTCTCTTCTTTTTTTTCTATTTCTTTATTGAAATCCCCTAAAAAGGGATTTTTTTTCAATACTTCTTTATTTTTATCAGGAAAGATGAGATCGATTCAGCTTTCAAAGAAAGTCAATGCAACATTTATCTGCAACATTTAAAGTTAGAACAGTTCTATTCCCTCTTATAAACATCTCCTTATATTTAATGCTCAAAATACTTGTGCATATTACACAATTATTCACAATACATTTTTGGGAATGAATGAAACGTTACCTAATGATTATATCTAATTCAATAGTTTCTTGTTGGTTCTTTTATTTCCTAAAAAGAAAAAATATACATATTTTAACATATAAAACTCCATTTATAATAAATATAAAAAAAAGGTTTTTCAACTAAAAGTAAGCAACATTAAAATTTAAAACAAATAGAAAGTATTATGTATGTGAGGTTGTTCGCCCCTCCTCAACACCTCGCTCTTTTCGCCAAAGTTTTAGTAACCTTAAAAAAAGCTACTTATAGTTCTAATTAAATAGCCATTGTGTTTCATGAGTCGTCTTTAAGGAATTAGAACAAAATTTAAGCTTTGACGTAAAGAGGGTGGTGTTGAGGAGGGGACGACCCCCCTTATTTACATAGTAATTTCTGTTCGTTTAAAGTTTTAATGTTGCCCCTTACTTTCAGTTGAAAAAACTTTTTTTATTTAATCTCTGACCGTTTTTTAAATAGCCCCAGGATATCTGTCTCCATCCCCTCGGAAAAATTTTCCTCTCTACGGAAATATACTCTGGACTATTCAATCATGGTGAAAATTTCCCCCGGAAAATTACCCTTAACATCTCCACGCTTAAAATTAAAACAGTAAAGCGAAAACAAGACATATAAAGAAAGTTTGTAAAGGAATTCTGGCAAAATCCCCCAATACGGAATTCTGGCAAAACCCCCTTGTGTAAAAAGATCACCCCCTGGAAACTTCGTATTCATAGAAAACTCTCCCTGTGCAAAATCCCTGTAGCAGAAAATTTGTCCTCCCCTCCCCACCATAAAATGTATAAATACTTCCCAATAACAAATACTATACGTAAACAATGGACAATTTTTAAAGCTTAAAGATATTTTCCCTGGGGCTGTAGGGGAGGGTTCATGTTATCTGCAAAGACATAGTTAATGGGCCTTTCAACTATGTTGAACAAACTAGCAACCTAAAAATTTGGATCTGGTGCTTTTGAGAAACAAAAGGGGCCTGAGAGGGGGCCTAGTTGCCTCAATTCTAATGGTCACTTAGAAAGGGCTCTAGAACTTTTCATTTTTGTTAGAATGAGCCCTTGTCCGATGCTGTAGGCCCACTGATTCAATGTGATCACTCCTGGGAAAAAAATTAAATAAACACGCATCCGTGATCTTTCTTCTGGCAAAAATTACGAAATTCTGCATTTTTGCAGATAAGAGCTTGAAAACTTTACAGTAGTGTTCTTTGATACGCATAATATGATGGTGTGATTTTCATTTAAATTCTGTGACTTCTTGGTGGACTTTCCCTCTTCTTCCGTAAATCAGATTAATTTCCTCAGACCCGTTGCTTTTGATGCATAAGACTGAACCTGATGAAACTTATATAATTGGAATCAGCATAATAAGACCATTCTTTTGATATATCTATTGCTATCAAAATTCTGTTTTTTAGAGTTTCGGTTTCTATTGAGCCGGGTCGCTTCTTTTTTATAGTTTGTTACTACGAACTGTTGGATAATTAATTACTTTTATTCTAGATTCTGATCGTTTCTTTTGTTATCATCGCAGCATTAGCAGAACCAAATTATCCAAAGGAAACATCTCCTGAAATTGAAGATTTCGAAAGGGGGTTAACAGGTCAAGGAGGATGGCAGGATTCTAAACAGAAATATGGTCCTTCCTTTGACGATCCTAGTTACAGGCTGAGAAGAGAAGCATCTGAATTGGAAGCTCCTGTCGAAGAAGATCTGAAAGGAGCAGAAACTCATCATTATAGTTATTATCCTTACCGTTATTACGGTCATTACTATCCTTCATATGGTTATGCACATCCATCATACGGATATGCACCATACGGCTACGGTTACAGACGGTATTGGGGCTGAGGAGAAGGAATTATTTAAGTTTCTAAAGTTTTGTATGTAATTTATTTGTAAATTAAATATTGTTAGAACTCATTGGTTTTATTTTTCTCCTTATTCTATTTTTGATTATTTGCATTAGAGCAGTCTTTCTTTTTAAATATCAAATTTATAAAACAAAGTAGCAAAAATCAGCCGAAATTTCCGAATCAGCAAAAATTTTACACAACTGTTCTAAGGACAAGGTACTATTGATCGAACTAACTTGAAGTATGACATTTCCAAATCCTGCGGAGGAACTTTGCCACTCTTTTGCGATGACTAAAAAGCGGTCGAAAGGAAAACGATATTCCGAATAATAGGAAAACCAAAGTGTAGCTTCTTCAAGACACTAAGGATAGCCAAAACCAATGTTTTCTTCTCATTTTCACCCTCTCATCCACCCAAAACAGCTCTTTAAGGACAATCGAGGCAGATATATTTCAGGCGAAAATTCTTGCAAAAAATTATCAACATGACTTTTTATTTCTAAGTTTAATTGGTTTCTAAAATTAAAACGCGTCTTGTCTCACGACAAAGCATAAATCACGATAAACGTATAGACAAAATTCTTCGAAAAATAGTATGCAGAAAGGGTATTTTTTTTCTTTGGGGGTCTTTCTATTTGAAAACTCTTAGCCAATTTAAAATTTAGAGCCTTTTTTATTTTCATATTGTGATTGGAAAATTTTTTTTCAATAAAAGAAAAATATTGAAAAGAAACTATGTAATAAACAATTGTAGCTTACAATGACAAAGGCATTGAACAAAGCAAACGGACAAATATATTTATATTCAAATTAAAATATATTCAAATATAATATTATATATTATATTTATATATTCAAAAAAGGATACTATGAAAATTAAGACAAGATACAATAATTAGATTAAAGTTGACGATATATTTTTACTGAAATGGCCCCTTAATAAAGTTGCTTTCTATAATTCTATATTATTTATTGTGCACTAATAGTTTCATTAATTACTAATAAAAAATACAAATTAAGGATCACAATAAATAGCTGATTCCTTGATCGAATGTTATCAATAGTTTGACTCTTGTATTTTCGTTATTCAAAAGGATCGTTATTTACTTGCCATTCATTACAAGAAAGAACTTGAACTTGATTTGTTTTTTTGTTTTTGTCGCTCCAGCCAAGTCATATAGAGAAAATCTTGTATCATAGACATAAATCGTGGCACCTTGAGTCTAACTGTTGGCCCTAACCTCGTCCAAAATTAGTACACTTTTCAAGGTATTATTAGTGCGGTAAAAAAAAGATTGTAGAATCATTCTGACCGTTGGATCGCGTTACTAAACTCTCTGGTGTGGCTTTAAAGTTAAAATACTGGTGGCTGTGACTATCCTATCAAATATTACAGCTTAATGCCTAAATAAATTCTCATTATACGCTCTTTAGACAATGTACAAGCACGTAACGTCTTTTGATTTAGTTCAAAATTTCCCTCAATATTGTAAATGGAGTAGTGTGATAGATTTAGTGGTAGCTCTAGTAGTGGTGGTAGTTTCAAGTCATAGTGGTAGCATACAAATATTGTCTTTTTGATCACCTCCCTTATTATTTCCTGGAAGTTTCCGAATTAATACACTGAATAATTCCTGAATTAAACCCTTTTGAGAAATCCGCACACACATAACGTGCTTTGATTCATTCAACACTCTAACCAACATTCTCTTAAGAACTCATCTGAATGTTCTTCGTCTTTTTGAAAAGTTAAGTTCAAAATGAAATACTTTTCTCAATAACAAAAACTATATGTAAACAATGAACGAATGGCCCTGAGGACTATAGGGAGGTTGAAATACCAAAAGACATAATTATTGAATCTTGAAACAATGCTGAACATAGCAGCTTTTTCAAAGTTCTTTTCAAATATGTTTTAGGAAAACCCGTCTCCAATTTATGTCATTGATACCTGTTCTACAAACAAAAAATACCTCATTTTGACAGTTTCTGCCATTTTTGCCGTTAACATATTTCTAACTAGCTGCTGTTCGTACTGTTTATAATAAGAAACAACATACCATTGCTTATGACATTACAATTCCGGGTAGATAAGTTTTAGCTATTAGTAATAATAGCCCGATTAGTGTTAATTTCCTATATGATTTTTTTTTTCCATTTGGTGTTGAAAGTTTGAGTAGTGCGGAATTGTGTATACCTTATAATTTCTAAGCTTTACGGGCCCAAAACTTGTTCCCTCTTGTGTCCGTCCCAAAGCAAAACCAAGCCTATTCGTATTTGAAAAAAAAATACTAGATACTAGTTTTGTTTTATATCATCTTCCGAACTTAATAGGCCTACTATTTTAATCAAATTCATATTCATTTAAATTCAAAACTGGTGTAAACTTAAAAATGGGGCTATTGAAAAGGAATTATGTTAATAAATAAATCTTATTTCATAATAAGCAGAAAAAATGTTGTTAATACGTATTGAATACATTCCCCATACCTTTTACCTCCTAACGTACAAATGTATAGCCTAAATTGTATGCTATATTCCCTAATATTTTTCCGTCCCTTTATTTTGTCTTGGTTGAGTCAATTTACAAATAACCAGGTTGAAATAAGAATGGTCCATGAAAAAATCCAGGGAAATATATAATTTTAGTTATATATATGCATATTTTGGGATGTTGGGGGGGATTAGAGAGGAAGAAGATCCTAAATGTCTTAACTATAATTTTTCTGGATAGTATGAAGTAAGAATTGTTTTCGTAACATGTTTCCTTCTCAATATTTCCAATTCTATGCTTGTCATACAGTTTATGGTACCGAACAGTAGTAACAAGCGACCCGGCTCAATAGTGACCGAAACTCTTAAAAAAAGGAATTTCGATACCAATAGTTACATCAAAGAATCGCATTTTATTGCTGATTTTAAACATATAAATTTCATCAAGTTTAGTTTTACCGATCAAAAGCCACGAGCCTGAGAAAATCTGTCTTATTTTAGAAAATAGGAGGAAACACCCCCTAAGAGTCATATAATCTTAACAAAATCACACCATCAGATTCAGCGTGTTAGAGAACGCGACTGTAGAAGTTTAAAGTTTAATTATAAACTGTAGAATTCTCTATTTTTAGCCAGAAGACACATCAAGGATGTGTCTTCATTTGTTTTTTGTTTTTTTTCCAGGTGGGATCATATCGCCAAGCGGTCCTGGTATGTCGTGAGAGGGCTAATTATAACGAAAATTAAACGTTCTAGTGCTCTTTTTATGTGACCCAAAACCTGGAGGGCGTCTAGGCCCCCTCCCAAGCTCATTTTTTCCAAAAGTCAGTGGATGAAAATTCTGAGATAGCCATTTTATTCAGGATAGTCGAAAAACCTAATAAATATGGTAAGGGGACGACTTACTCCCCCACAATCTCCGTGGGAGAGGCTACAAGTTACAAACTTTGACCAGTGTTTACACATAGTAACGGTCACTGGGAATTGTGCTGACGTTTTCAGGGGGATTGTTTTGGTTTAGGGGGAGGGAGGGATTGAGGGGAGGGGGTTATGTGGGAGGATCCTTCCATGGAGGTATTTGTCATTCGGGAAGAGAATTTTCATGAAGGGGCACAGCATTTTCTAGTATTATTTAAAAAAAAATATTTTCTTTAAATTTTTTCTAGTATTAATGAAAAAATAAATATGAAACAGTTTTTTCAACTGAAAGTAAGAAACAGCATTAAAAACTAAAACGAACAGAAATTATTACGTATATTAGGGGCTCAGCTCCTAATACCTCGCTATTTACCCTAAAGTGTTTTAGTAATTTTAACTATTTACTTTACGGCCTTTGGGATTCAAGGGTCACTCTTAAGAAATTGGGAAAATTAAAGAGCAATGTTTTGACGAGGGGGCAAACCTCCTCATATACGTAATAAAAACATACAAATATAGACGTTCGGTACATAAATTAATTCCTAAGCTACTTATATTTTTTATTAATAAAAACGTTCGTAAAAAATTAAAAGTTCTAGCTGCCTTTTTAAGTAACCAAAAAAGTGGAGGGCGACTAGGCCTCCTCCGCCACTCTTTTTTTCTCAAAATCAAAATCTTGCAATACAGTACGTCTCTGTGGTACGGACACTACGATCTTCAAAGCCAAAGGGGTGCGTGACTGTCCCCCGTTAACAGAATGTAGTGAGTGAAAAATGAATTTATTCAATTCAGATCAAATCAGATACACTATCCACTCATATAGTAACATAAATTTAGTTAAGTCAAAGTAGATCGGTTTTACTCACAGTTCATAAATATCCAATTCAAACCATTTCCTTTTACTTTGAACTCTGAATCAATATAATCCAGTTATTTGAGATTTTCTCACTTTGAAAGCTAGTTTAGTACTAAACAAGTCCAAAAATTAACTAATACCGGAAAATAATAAAATTAGGATCTTTCTCGTGATGTTAGATTATAACCAAACTCTAGGATGGGAGGAATGTTTTTTTCACTGAATATACAATTTTTAAAATAAATAAAAATTTAAATAAAGGATCTTTCAAAATAGTTGTCTTTCAAAAGCTAACGGCACAAAAAATTGAGAAACGATAGCCCGCTCTCCAATTTACGTGATTGATACCTGGATATAGCCTTATCCATACATAAAATTAACTTATTTTAACAGTTTCTGTCACTTTTGAAGTTGGCATATTTCTAACTAGCAGCTGTTCATAATACCGAATAACAATAGAAATAACATTTTTGAATGACGTTAGATTATATTCAAGTTCTAGGATAGGTGGGGGCGGGGGGTAAATGGCTAAACTAGAAGGTATTGATAAAATTTAAAGACAAATGTCAAGATAAACATTTCCCGGGCATAGTGTAGAAATAATTGTATTAGACCTATTGAGCTATATAATGTTATAAATATTTTGTAAAGCATTCGTCAACAGGACAAATAGCCATATCCTATATAACTTCTGGTTTTAAAATCTTGGATTTTAAGAGAGTTAATTTTTTAACCTAGAGTTTCAGGAAGAGGGTGGGCACGGAAGCTCCCTCCTACTCTTTCAATAACGTTTTGCATGTCTTATTATGTCTTATTTTAAAATAAATTCTTATAATTTATACCACTTATCCTTTTCAAAATAATATTTACCTGTTTTTTGTATATCTATATAAACATATGTTTTTCTTTGTGAAATAAATGAACAATTGTAAATAATAGAACGGAGTGATTTTTCAGCCGAATTCAATCTGACATCCAAAGTGTTTCAGGAGCTTGAGCGGTGATTAGATGTCTCTATATATAAGTCTAAACCATTTGATCCTACAACAGTCAATAAATTTTTAATTAGTGACGGATCAAAAAACAATGGGGTAATGTTTGTAAGTATTCCGTGAGAACTGCCAAATGTTAATGATCTTCAATAGAAAAAAAACTCTATCCCTCAATCAAAACCATCTCATCTTCCATCCCTACTTCTTCTATTAAAACAAACTAATCCCTAATCCTTCCATCCCATAACCATGACAAACTCTTAGCTTTATCCGTCATCCCTCCGTCAAAATAGACTTATCTATCAATCTTTTATCAAAATAAACTCATCTGTCATCACTTCTTGAAAAGAAATTCATCCCTTCATCATAAATAACTCAACCCTTCTTCCATAATCCATCCATCAACTTAAACTAATAAGTCGTCCTTTCATATTTAATCCCTCCGTCAAAATGAACTTATATTTCCATGCGTAATCCCTCCACCAAAATAATCTAATCCATTCATTCTTCATTGTTCCTTTAAAATAATTTCTCTGGTCAAACTTCAATTCCTCGTCCCTCCATAAAAATAAAGCAATTCATCCCTGCACCATCCCTCCATAAAAAAGTTGTCCCTCTACTTGATGGAAGGATGAGGAATGGAGGGATTCATTTTTGATTATGGACGAAGGATGTAGGGATTGCACGTTGAAAGATCAGTTTTTCTTGATGGAGAGATATCAGATTGAGGAATGAGTTTGGTTTGATAGACGGATGGGTTTGTTTGGAAAGAGGGAAAAGGGCTGAGTTTGATATGAGAATAATAATGGTGGAGAAATGAGTTTGTTTTGATAAAGTCTCTGGTTTGTTTGGATAGAGCGATGAGTGAAGAAGGGTTGAGATTATTTTGATCGGATGATGAAGGATGGAGGGATGAGTTTGTTTAGATGGCAGGATTGTTTTACTTTGATGGAGGGACAAGTTTATTTTGGCGGAGGAAATAGATCGTTTTGACGAATGGAAGAATTTATTTTAACAGAGGGAGCCAGAACAAATCTTGCTTTCTCTTAGAGTGGCGCTAAATTCTGTGAATTTGACTTGAAAGTAAATATCCAAGTGATAGGGTAATAATAAATATCTGATTAAAAGCAAGGTAAGTAAAATGAGACATAAGATAGATCTAAAGAAAGTATGTTTCTTCTTATTTAAAATGCCAAGATTCCTGGTAGTCTTAACCTTTCAAGCATTAATGAAGAATTTGTAAGATCGATTCCCATCAAGAGGGATTCCAAGGAATAGATTATAGCCACTTCCAAAGCTAAGATCTAAGGAAAGTACCACCTAACGTATGTATCAAAGGAATACTCAGAAATACTGAAGACGCTTTCGGGAAAAACAAAAACTAAGACTTGGAAACGTTAAGAGCCAAATTTCAGTTTTCATTCAGCAGTCAATGAGTGAACTTGTTTGACTGCATTTAACCTAACGCATCGAATGCTATGTAATGTTTTTTACTCTGTGAATACTCGTGATAGCTTGACATAATTTTAATTGATAATTGAATAAGAAGGAGTTTCCTGCATCCTGTATTTTTTGGCCAGCATTTTCGGTTTTAAGAAAGTTATTTATTTGGGTGTAAGACGTACCCTTTAACGCATATGAACTTGCAACAGTTAAATCTGAACTTCTGGTTTTGAAGAATATTGTGGAGGGCCAATCAGAGATAATTAAGAAATTTAAGGATGAAATGAATTCAGTAGTCAGTCAATCTTTTATTGAAGAAAACCGCAAAAAAATGTGCAACTTATCAAACAGTTCGTGGTAACGAAATGTATAAGAAGCGACCCGGCTCAATAGTAACCGAAACTCTAAAAAATAGAATTTTGATACCATTAGTACCATCAAATGAATTGCAATTTAATGCTGATTTTAAATATATAAGTTTTATCAAGATTAGTCTTACCTATCAAAAGTTACGAGCCTGAGATAATTTGCCTCATTTTAGAAAATAGGGGGAAACACCCCCTAAAGGTCATACGATCTTAACGAGAATTACACCATCAGATTCAGCGTATCAGAGAACCCTGTTGTAGAAGTTTCAAAAAATTGTAAAAGTTTCACAAAAGCGTGGAATTTCGCATTTTTTGCCAGAAGACAAATCACGGATGCGTGTTTATTTGTTGTTGTTTTTTTCCCAGGGGTGATCGTATCGACTCAGTGGTCCTAGAATGCCGCGAAAGGCCTCATTCTAACGGAAATTAAAAGTTCTAGTGCCCTTTTTAAGTGACCAAAAAAACTGGAGGGCACCTAGGCCACCTCCCACGCTCATTTTTCTCCAGAGTCACCGGATCAAAATTTTGAGATAGCCATTTTATTCAACATAGTCAAAAAACCTAATAACTATGTCTTTAGCCAGGACTTACTCCCCAGCAGTTCCCGTGGGTGGGGCTGCAAGTTGCAAACTTTGACCTGTGTTTACATATAGTAATGGTTACTGAGAAGTGTACAGACGTTTTCAGGGGGATTTTTTTGGTTGGAATGGGGAGATGAGGGGAGAGGTTACGTGGGAGGATCTTTTCATGGAGGAACTTATCATGGGGGAAGTGACTTTCAATGGAGGGGGGCAGGATTTTCTAGCATTATTTAAAAAACAATAAAAAATTAAATATGAACAGTTTTTTCAATTGAAAGTAAGGAGCAGCATTAAAACTGAAAACGAACAGACATTATAATACATATGAGAGGTTTACCTCCTCGTAATACCTCGCTATCTACGCTAGAGTATTTTTAGTAATTAGAACTACTTATAATACGGCCTTTGCGATTCAGGGGTCATTCTTAAGGAATTGGGACAAAATTTCAGCTTTAGTCTAAAGAGCGAGGTATCGGCGAGGGGCGAGCCCCCTCATATACGCAATAAAAACCTACGAATACAGAAGTTCACTACGTAAGTTAATTCGTAATTTACGTATATTTTTTACTTATGAAAACGTTCGTAGAAAATTTAAAGTTAATGCCTTTTTAAGTAATAAAAAAATCGGAGTTCAACTATGCCTCCTCCCTCGCTCTTTTTTTCTCAAAATCTTCCGATTAAAAATATGAAAAAGCCATTTAGCCAAAAATAAATTATATGCAAATTTCGTGTTAATTATTTATGTGCGGAGAACCAGGATCAAAACATGCATTACTCAAAAAACGTCTAGAAATTAAACAAAAAATAAACAAGTTTTTTTTTTAAATGAAAGTAAGGAGCAACACTAAAAAACGTATTATATAGGCCACCATCTGGCTCCATACCAATCTTTATGGATCTTTTGGATGAGCAGCTGGAGAAACTAGCAACTAGTTCACATCCATTTATGATGCTCGGGGATTTTAATATTGACCTTAATGAGCTGGATGCGAGTGCAGCTTTGAATGTCCAACTTTTGGTTTCCAACTATAAATATATGCACATGAGTGCATATGCACAACCTCATCATCAAAGCTAATTGACAACATTTTTTCAAATTTGTTTTTTCAGCTCCAACAGTTATTAATAATAAAACAGTCATCCAACTGTTATTAACAGTTATTAATAATAATAATGTATCCTATCATTTTGGGATTTCAACAAGATTTGATCTCTGTATTCCCCAAAAGCCAGCACCAATAATTCCTAAGAGTCCAATGCATGTGTTTAGCCAGAGTAACCTTCAAAAATTTAAGCAAGTAATTGCTCAAGTCGATTGGAATAATTTGATGGACTTTACGGATGATATAAATACGAGTTTTCAAAGATTTTACGATAAACTAATTTTGTTAGTGACAAAAATATGTATAATGGTTCGTTCGCCATCAAGGAAAAATAATCCTAAGAAACCATGTATGTCGCCTAACTTGTTGCGCTGTATCAATAAAACAGATAAACTTTATAAGAATTCCATAAATAATGGAAATGATCCGATTTGCTTAAGAATTTATAAAAATTATAGAAATGCCCCGAATAAATTTCTGAGAAATGTAAGAAAAAAAATATTTCGTAGATAAATTCACTGAGACTTGTGGCAACCCTGCCAGATCATGGAAAATAATTAAAAGTGCGATATCGACAGAGAACTCTATTATTCCCGATGAAGTAGTAATGCAGAATGGCCTACCAACGAAGAAACCTGAAGAGATACGTACTGCTGTTTCCAAACATTTTGCTAATATTGGCGTAGATTTATTTTCCCGTATAGTATCTTCTGATGATGATCCTCCCTTGTAGTTTCTTATTAAGACTCCAATTGATATTTCTATGTATGTGAGACCCTTCTCTCGTGATGAACTGGAGAAAATTATCTTTGGGATGAAAAATACATCGGCAGGTAGTGATTCACTCAATCTTCTGGTGTTAAAAATAGCGTTTCCTTATGTTGCTGATATTCTTAGTTCCCTCATTAATTTGTGCTTGAAACGGGGAACGTTTCCTGATTGCTTGAAAACTGCTAAGATTACCCCTGTTTTTAAAGGCGGTAACAAGAATGATCTTGGAAATTATCGGCCTATCTCGGTCTTACCTGTTATTTCTCGTGTACTAGAAAAGTGCATTAACACCAGAGTTTATGGTCATTTGGAACTGCGGGTTGACTTGCCCAATATCCCTGGAAACATAGCTACTGGACTAATATACATAAAATTGGTGCTCCCTCAACTCTCAAGCAGGTAGTGCCACGGGTAGTACCAAAGTACTATTTTAGGACCTTTTGATTAAAGCAGTAATTTTTTAAGCCCTATTTGTGAAAGAAGTAGGCTACTTTTCCAATGTTTTTTGTTGAAATTAGTCCCTTTTAAAAATTTAGCGTTCAAGAAAACAACTTTCTTATTATCAATATGTTTCCCTGTCAAAAAACAGTAGTTTTTACAGTTTTGTTGACCAGCATTAGTAGAGCAGGACGTAACGTATAACATACTATTATTTTTATACAACATTTCTTCTTTTGTGAAGCTAGAAAAACAAAAAGACAATGCATTACAGGTTGAAGACAGTATATTGGTTTTTGTTTAGTCATATATTAGACAGCTACAAAGAAAAAAATGATTGTATAGATGCACAAATAATAGAAAAATATTATATTGAAAAGGATATATGATAAAGGTTATAATAAGTTATTTTAAAATAAGACATCAAGAGCTAGGGAATACGTTATAGAAATAATGGGGGACAGCAAAATTATTGCTACACTATATCCAGGAAATATTTTGACCGACACTAGCCTTTTATCAACTTTTTTAGTCCCCTCCAGTTTAACCGTTTACTCCCCCTCCTTAAAGAAAATGCTTGGATATAATATAATGTCAGAAGCGACGATTCTGAGATATATTTTTATTGATCAATCCTTTTTGTACATTTAGAAAAAAAATTTACTCGCCAAATTTACCCCCCTTCCTCAAAATTCAAAGATCCTTTTGTGCCCGCCTCCATGCTTTGTGATTTAACACCTCTTCTAGGCATTACTGGGATTGGCGTGGTTAAACTTGAAGCGACTTCGAAATTAATTGAATTGAAGTGTTGCAACTTTGAAACTAACAAACAGCAAATTTTTGGGTATAAGAAGATGTTACGAAAGCAATTCTTAATTCATAATATGGATATAGTTAACACATTTTGAGTGTTCTTCCACTTTGTTTTACCCACTTACCCAATAATTGACCCTTAAAGTGCAAATATGTAGCCAAAACTGAATATTTTACCTGGATTTTTCAATGCGTCAATGTTTTATCAACATGGTTAGTCGTAGCCTAAATTGAATCCACACTGACGAAATCGAGAAACGGAAAAACACATAGGGAATATAGCCTAGAATTTTGGCTATATATTTGCAATTTATGGGAGAGGAGGGTTAAATATAGTGGTAAATTCAAATATAAAAAATAAATTTTCGCTTATTGTGAAGTAACAATTCTTTCTCAACATGTTTCCTTTTTCATAGACCAATTGCTAGGCTTACACCAATTCTTGAATGTAAATAAACTAGAATTTGATTGGAATAGTATTTGACTCATAAAATTGCATAAAATAGACTAGAATCTTTTCCTTTTCAATATAAACAGGGTTGGGATTATTTACGAACGAAGACAGGAGGAGTGGAACCTGCTTGACAGTCCCAAAATTCCGAATATTTGAACTTTTTAAAGTCCCAAATCAACAAATCAGACCTTGTCTTATAATTTCCCCTCCCCTCACCCGCAAAAAAGGCCTTTTATTACTTCCAATTTAGAAATTTTACGGTAGACACAATTCCTCACTACCAAACCGTTCAACTGCCACTGAAAAACAAACCGCATTGGACATTACCCACTTAGTTATTGTCACTAATAAGTACACATTCTCTAACTGAAATTTTTTTATGACTTTTTGAAAAAATTGGTTATAACTCATCTGCTTATATGCAATAATTTCAGCTATATTTATATTTAATGTGACTATTCATTTTAATTTCTGTTTCTTTTGGGTTTGATAAATCTTTTGTAATAATTTTTGTTTTTATAAGTTTTTCTTGCCTCTTTTTGGAAATAATTTTTGGAAATAATATAAAGTTTAATTAGTACAGTTAACGGAAAGGATATTTTAATAAGGTAACGATAAAACATGGTCTCTGAATGCCTTTGATTGGCATTTAGTGTTGCTTATGGCTTTTGGTGGGACCAAATGCATGTAAATTCTAAGGATAAATTTAGCAGCTTAATATATTTATCAAAAGCTTGGTAGATATATCTACCCAGAATTTCTTTACAGGACTTACCAGGGAGGGCTGTAATGGGCAGCAGATGCGTTTGTTTGATTTTCCTTTTTACACTAATTTGAAAACAATACCTTCTTTCTATAAATTTGATGTACAAAAAGAAATACAGCTCAAATACTAATAGCCTAATCAAGAATAAACAGCTAAAATAATACTCAATGGATGAAAAAGCATTTAATTTAAAAATAAATTATGTAAAAAACTTTTGTAACTTAAAACTTTCTTCTCTATAGCCCCAATACCGTCTGTGACCATAGCTGTACGGTGCATATCCATATGATGGATATGCATAACTGTATGTAGGGTAATAATGACTATAATATTGATAAGGATAATAACTATAGTGATGAGTTTCTGCTCCTTTCAGATCTTCTTCGGCAGGAGCTTCTCTTCTCAGCCTGTTAAATCGTCAAAGGAAGAACCCCATCTGTGAGCTGTTAACCCTCTTTTCATATCTTGAAAATCAATAGCTGGTTCCTTTGGATTATTTGGTTTGGCCAATATTGTTGAGACATAAAGGGCAACAAGCAGAATCTAGAGAAAAAAAAGTAAAGTATTTATTTTGATGTAAATATGTATGTTAAAAATGTGTGTATATATATATATATATACTTCGGAGATCTATGTTCTACTAATGCTGCGAAGACACCAAGAATAACTAGACCTACGTTGACTGGGCAACTTGGAGTGTTGCGGCAACCTTTGTCCAGCTTCACCGACTAAAGTGTTGCGAGAGCAACAATTTGGTTTTGTTTCTTTGCTATCGATCAGTAATCACATGATCAAAGGCTATTCCTCAGCGTTGAAAAAACAACAACAAAATAGTATCAAAAGAAGGGACTAAATTGACTTTGCAGCCAGTTGAACTTTATCCTTTTCAATCGTAGAAATCGTAACGAATTAAAACTCGGAACAATATCTTATATAATCTAGTTGGTATTAGAAAGCTATCCCTAACTTTTCAGGATCAAAATACCATAGATGACATTCTATTAATTATTACGAAACTATCGAATTGTTATACATTCTCGTTTGTGCTTGTTTCTTCACTATCGGTTAAATGATGAATTTGTCGATCTATCGAAGTTTTTGAAACGGCATGTTCAAGTAAGAACGCAATCAGTTATCACATGACCAAAGGCTATTCCTCAGCGTTGAAAAAACAACAACTACAAAACAATATCGAAAGAAGGGACTAAATTGACTTGCAGCCAGTTGAACTTTGTCCTTTTCAATTGTAGACATAGTGACGGATGAAAACTTGGAACAATATCTTATGAAATCTAGTTGGTATAAAGCTATCCGTAACTTCTCAGGATTAAAATACAATAGGTGACACTAGTTATTACGAAACTACCTCATTGTTTTACGTTATCGTTTGAACCCGTTGCGTAAACACTTAATTCTGTCAGATTTAAAGAGATCGAACGAATACAATGTGTACCAATTTGCACAGATTGCTTGCCCAACGTGAACTAAAACTCCGAATATTTGAACTTCTTGAAGTCCCAGATCAACTTATCAGACCCTGTTTTGATATTGCCCTCCTCCCTTTATCCACAAACGAAAGTCATTTGTGGTTTCCAATCAAGAAATTTTTGGGTAGACACAATTTTTCACGATTAAACGTTTCAACTACGAATGAAAATACAATTCGTAGAGGATATTAATACCCTATCCCTGATAGCTAGAATTCTCTAATTAAAATTTTGAGATGACACCCATCAGTTTGTTCGTCCTCCAATTTTGTCCCATATTTAGAAAAACATGGAACGGAAGAAAGTAATATGAACTGCTTTTTCTAAAAAAGCATCAAAAGGAGACAATAAGCAATAAAAGAAATAATTTTTTTGTGTGGTTTCAGCAGAAGGGAGGGGAAGTTCTCCTCAAATAAAGGTGTTCGTTTTAGGTTTAAATGTACCTCTCACTTTCAGTTGAAAAAGCGCGTTCTTTTTTGTTAGTAGTGCTCTTAAAACAGGGACATTGTCGATAACTATTAATCATCGGGATAGTGTTAAAGCAATGGCATTTTCAACAGGTCAAACATATTAAGCATGCATGCTTATGTTATTTCTTGTCATGTTGGTTCTTTTTGGAAATCCAGTCTAACTTGTTCAGAATTCCGATCTTGAAAATAATGACACAGAAACCGCAGGATACCTTGGCATTGCCTACCTACAATTAGCAGATTGGTTCTATACCACAGGTCGTATTCTGAGATGCTTTAAATGAAGGAGCATGTCAAAAAGAGAAATTTTTCAAAGAAAAGAAATAGTCATATTAGAGCAAAAAATACAAAGAAAAAATATTCGTATGAGTAATTCAGCCTTAAAACAAACGAAACTACTATGAATGAATAAATGACAATGCTTTAGAGTGAAAATAATTAAACGTCGTTGGTTGCATTGTCGAAAAACATCATTTTCAAATGATATTAATTTTTTTTAAAAATTTCATTTATCTTGCTTACTCTTTATTTTCTTAGTATCCTTCTTATAAAAACTCAAATCCCATAAATTGAAGGAATATTGCTTTAAAGTAAAGACATGTTCAGATTCACATAATCCCTTGGATTCTTGTGCTAAAGCAAATAAATAAATGTTGTAATAATTTCAAACATTTGTGTTATTTTGTTCAATGTATTAGCTCATAATATACTTGCTTATTAAAAAGTTCCTTTCAATTTCTTTTTAATTGAAGCAATAAACATTTATTACCTCACAAAATGTAAAAGAAACTTCACAAAATAAAAAAGGGGGTTACTCATGTTTTTTTTAAGCTTCTCATAGTTTAAATTTGTCAAATAACAAAATTGGAAATTTTTCTTTTTTTTTAACCAACGAAGATTATTGGGAGTGATAATCAAATAAAACGAAAAAGAATACACATAGAGTAATATCCTGCAACAAGCTCCTTAGTCATAATATGCATGATAATATCTTGTTAACATAATTTTACCAAACCATAGTTTTTTCTCAGAGTTACAATACTACATTTAAAACTAAAAGCTCATAACAAAATCATTGCAAAAATTTTGATTAAGAAAAAGCTACATACAATGAACTTTGCTTTTGTTTAAGGTAATAAATAATAAAAACAAGTTTTTTAAACTGCAAGTAAGGACCGACATTAAAACTTAAAACGAACAGAAATTATTCCGTATATAAAAGGGGTTGACCCCTCCTCAACGCCTGGCTCTTTACGCTAAAGTTTGACTCTTTCTCTCAGCTCTACTTTTTAAAACAATAAAAAACTTTAGCGTAAAGAGTGAGGCGTTGAGGAGGGATCAGCCCTTTTATATACGGAATAATTTCTGTTCGTTTTAAGCTTTAATGTCGCTCCTTAGCCTACTTGCAGTTTAAAAAACTTATTTTTTATTTATTTTCGGAACTTTTTTTTAATATATGCATGTTTTGATTTGGGCTCACCGCACATTTCAACCATGTTGAAACAAGAATGGTCCATGGTAAAATCCAGGGAACATAATTTTGGTTATATATTTTCATGTTATGGGATGTTGGGGAGTAAAATGCAGAGGAAGAAAATCCTAAATGTGTTAACTACAATTTTTCTGCACAGTATGAAGTAAGAATTGTTTTCGTAACATTTTTCCTTCTCAGTATTTTCAATTCTATGTTTATACCCAAAAAGGGCTATCTTTTAATTTTCAAAGTCCCTTCTAGTTTATCTCGAGTGTGTCTGAAAATGATGTTAAATCAAAGAAATATAGACACGAGAACATAATGTATATTTAAAGTTATGGAGGAGAGGGTAAATTTGACGTTTTAGTATTTTCACTAAATGTAAAAAAAAAATTGTGAACAAAAGTATCCTTCAAAATCTCTTTTTTTCAAAAGCTAGTGGGACAAAGAATCGAGAAACGATAGGCCATTCCCCAATTTACGTGATTGATACCTGGATATTGCCTTTTCCATGCACAGAAATTAACTAATTTTGACAGTTTCCGTCAATCTTAAAGTTGGCATATTTCTAACTAGCAGCTGTTCATAATACCGAATAATAATAAAAAAAATGTTTTTCGTGACGCTAGAATATATCCAAGCTCTAAGATAGGCCCCCTTCTCCTAAAAGTTGGTTTTTCATTGAATGTGCAAAAGGTTTTTTTTAAATAAAAGTATCGTTTACAATTGTTTTCTTTTAAAAGCTAACGGACATAGAATCGAGAAGCGATAGCCCGTTCTTCGATTTTTGTGATTGACACCTGGATATAAACCTTTTCCATATCATAAACAATAACTTATTTTGACAGTTTTCGTCATTTTTGAAGTTGGCATATATCAACTAGCAGCTGTTCATAATGCCGTATAATAATAGAAATACATTTTTGTCATGACATTATATTATATCCAGGATCTAGCATAGATTGCAGGGGGAACAGCTAAACTAGAAGTGACTGAAAAATTCTGATATGAGACAAATGTCAAGAAAAAACACTTCCTGGGCACAGTCTAGAAATAATTGTATTTGACCTATCTGGCTATAAAATGTTCAAAACATTTTGTTAGGCATTCTTCAACAAAACAAATAGCGATAACCCATATAATTTCTGGTTTTAATTTCTGGTTCTGGTATTCATCCCTGCACCATCTCTCCATAAGAAAGTTATCCCTCAATTTGATGAAAGGATGAGGAATGGAGGGATTCAGTTTTTAATGGGGGATGAAGGATGTAGGAATTGCACAATGAAGGATATGTTTTTCTTGACGGAGGGATAAGAGACGGAGGAATGATTTTGCTTTGATGGACGGATGGGTTTGTTTGGAAAGAAGGAAGAGAGCTGAATTTGATAGAGGGGCTAATGGTGAAGAAATGAGTTTGTTTTATAAAGTCTCTGGTTTGTTTTGATACAGGGATGAGTGAACAAGGGATGAAATTATTTTGAACGGAGGATGTTTTTTTATAGAGGGATGAGTGAATGAGGGGTGAGATTATTTTGATTGGAAGATGACAGACGGAGGAATGAGTTTGTTCATATGGTAGAATTAATTGTTTTAATTGAGGGAGAATTTTGTTTGGAGGGAGGAGATAGATATTTTGAGGGAGGGATGAATTCATTTTCTCAGAGGGAGCCAAGGCAAATCTGGCTTGTCTTGAAGTGACACTAAATCCCGTAAATTGGACTTCAAAGTAAATATCCAAGTGATAGCACAATAATAAATGCCTGATTGAATCAAGGTAAATAAAAGAAGAAGTGAAATAAATCCAAGAAATGTATTCTTTTTCTTACGTAAGATGCCAAGATTCCTGGCAATCTTAACCTTTAAAGCATTAAGAAGAATTGGTAAGATATATTCTCATCAAGTAGGATTCCAAGCAATAGGTTATAGCCAATTCCAGATCTATGGAGAGTACCACGTTATGTATATATCCAAAGAATACTAAAGAAGACTTGGAAACGCTAAGAACCAGATGGTTCATATTAAAGCATAAAAGACCTCTGTCAAACAGAGAAAGAAGATTTTTATTCAAGCAAACTTGGTCAAATCCCACCGTAACAAGCGTACCTTCATCAGCAAAGGCAACTAGGTTGGACTAGGTTGGAGCAAAGGCATTGGAGTTGGACTGACTCCTTGTTTCATCAACACGGCTAGGGTGAAACAAACGGTAATAAGACATTACAAAAAATATCTTTAATGTATGAAAAATATCATTGATATACAAAAATAGTATTATACCCTGGATACATTCTTAGAAGACTCCATTTTCAACCATAAAGACATTTAGAGGGTTCTCTCCAATAAGAATCTTCCCACTCCACAGACAGGAATGGAGCAAAGGGTGAACGATTTTATTTAATCCTTTTTAGCCAAGTTTTACGAGAAGAATTGCATGTTCTATCTCGTCATAATCCTTCTTAACGTCCAATAAAAGAAAATACAACAAACATTAAACCAGAGTCTAAGGCTGAGTTGATGAAACTAAGGAGCAAAGCACACGCATTCTTAAATGGGTTACTGGTATGAAACCCCAATTGAAAGTCATTAAGGAGCTGTTTTGCAACAAGGATGCTTTTGAGAACATAAATTAGGGCCTTCTCAAAAGTCTTGCTGAAAACTGACAAGAGAAAGAAAGATTTGTAATTTCAAGGATTATTCCTTGAGCTGCATCTAAATAGAAATATTTCTCTGGCACATTTAAGTGATAGATGGGAGAATATCGATCAAAAGAAGCTTAAACAAGTTTTGTTAAAGGTTTGACAATTGCTTGTAAAATGAAGTTGAGAACCCCAGTAGGAATATTGTCTGGGCCTGAGGACGAAGTACCTTGCAGTGAAAAAAAAAAATCCTACAAATTTGTCTGACAAAAATATTTTTTTGTTTTCTGGCTCTTGAGTAAAATGGGAGTCGTCCTAGGGCTTAAAAACTCTGACTTTTTTAGTTATAATATGGGGTTTCAGATTTGCAGTATTACAGACCAGTTACTCCTGTTGCTTTAAACATCTTTGTTAACATACCATAAAAAAGCTTTAAAGCGAGAAAGCATAATGACAAATAAAAATAATCCAAAGGATTTAAGTTAGAATTACCCATGACAACCCTCTGAAAAGGCTGATTTTAGACCAATTTTATTGTTTAATTAAGAATATACAAGAATATCTGGTACAGAACCACTTGGAGCCCGATAAACCTCAGCAACAACCAACCTTTTTCCTGAGACTGAAGTTTCAACAAATTAGTCATTCGAAAACTTCTTCTACATTCAAAAAACAATCTTTACGAATGGAATGTGCAAATTCATCCGAAACATGAAGAGCATGACCTCCCTTTCCTATCTGAACCCGGCTCAATCGTTCAGTCAAACAACCAGGCAAATCAAAAACTGAATCATTAGAGACATCCAAATAAGTCTCACACAGACAAACAACGTATGGCTGCAAATCATACATCATAATTTTAAGTTGTTTAAAAGAAGAAATTAGTCCTTCAGTATTTAACTGAAACAGCGAGAGCTCCCCCCCACCTATCCTTAGCAAACCGAAAATTTGTTACAAAAATACTGTTTAAATGAAAAAAAGTAAAGTTAATCACATGATCATTATTCACAATTGTTTAATTTAATAAACCTCCAACACCAAGCTGATCTCTTTCTACAGTAGACATTCGGTTTAATAAAGTGGTTGAATAGCATGAATACTTATAATTAAATATGGACAGTGACTTGAAAATCTAAAAAGTAGAACTTAACCATAAATCATACATCCTCTGTATTCAAACAAGCAAACATTCACAGAAAGAAAAAAAAAAAACAAATTGAAATAAAGCAAAAACAATAAAACCCTTTTACGAAGCCAAACAAAACGCATACAATATCACAAAATAAGCTACAAAAAAGAAGTAGAGATGAACAAAGGTTTGTGACCTTTCACATACCTTTGTGATTACCTGACCGTAATCTGACCAATTTTTTTTTAACGTCTAACTTGTCTCTCGCTTGACTGAGAATACCACGACCGTACTTTGTTGCAGATTCAGATTTGAAAATTTTAGAACCAGCAAATTTTGATTTGCTTGCGAACACTTTACGGGTCATCTCGAAAGTATAAAAAAATCTAAAAATTGCGGCAGCTGCGTCATTTTCGAATTAAGTAATTACGTCTAACAACTTTTGGCAATTACTTCTGGCAACTTCTGTCACTACTTCTGGCAATCGTTTTTCCGGTGGTATTTCGATGATCTTTTTACCGCCCTGGCTGCAAGCTGAAGAGCTGTAAGAGTAAAAGCAGGGATATTTTAAGAAGGGATGTATTGAACAATAAAGGGTTTTGAATTTTTCACTTTCTTCAAACCCTTCTAAGAAGAAACACTTTAAAAATGTAAAAGGTCAAACTTTGACAATTTTTCCTTCTTCTGTCATAGTTTTAGTAGGTTGATGGTAGGAACTTTTACACACTATGTAAAAATATTTGGCATGCATAATAAATTCATAGTCATGGCTCGCAGTTGCATTATTATAGAAGGAGTAAAGCTATATTCCTCCCCGTAAAATCAAGCCCAATAAATCATATAAATATACCTCCCTTTCACCCCAAAAATCTAGAATTACTATTAACTTTTATTTTTACACTGATTTACCCAAATATCTCGCTTTTGATAGGGTTCTCCCCTAATTTATATTGTACCACTTCTTAGCTTTCAATCAATCTCGGTTCTTAACCGCTGCAACATCCAGCGTCAATTGTAAAAGTCCCCGGTATCTTTTCACTTGAAACTAGTTTGATTTAGGAGAATTGTATTTTCAAATATATATAAGGACTTGTTTAGTTTACAATATCAGTTGAATCTTTTAGTTGAAGTTGGTTGTTTTCCAGCAAATTAGCAATAATGAAATATGTGAGTAGCCTATTACTGTAATTTTAATTTGTAGATTAGTTTTTGTTGGTAACTTTGCAGCCAACCTGAAATTCATGAAATCATTTTCGAAAACTTTTGAGATATCAATTATTTTAAAGTAACATGGCTTAGTACCACAGTAAAACCAAATAAATGAATAGAATTGTAATACATTACATATTATATTAGATATATATAAATTGTAATTATTTTTATGTTTTTTTATTCAATATTGAACAAATGTCCCTTTATTTTGATTTTTAGAAAATTGCTTTCATCCCATGTCTTTCGAATTTTGTCTCTCAATTTTGTCTCGTTTCAGCAGGCTCTTTGAAATGTTTGAATGTTTGGAATTTCTCGAACTAAAATGCTTTAATGATTTCTTTTTAGTATAGAGAGCTTCAACAGAACCAATTTTATTATATCCTTTTTTTCCTTTTTATGCTTCTTGTAATTTAATCTGAAAGTTGAAATCAGCAAACCTGTTAAAGAAGGTCATTCGGATCATCTATCATTTCATCTTCTTCCCTACTGGTATTCAATGCACTATTGACACATTTTATTCTAAAACCGCACTTTTTGATTGAATTTTCATTCATTAAATAGTTGTCCTATGGTCTTAATCCCCAGATCAAATTTTGAAAGTCAATAAAAATTACATTAATTAAAACTTGTCATCATTTTCTTGTAGGCTCAATCCAAAATACGAAATAGGCTACGATGGTTGGTAAAATATATTCAAGAATGAGCTTTATAAATTTTTTATGCATAATTGATATTCCTGTTGAATACAGCATTAGAACTTACAAATGCTTCCATAGCATTCCTATTGAACTTTGCTCTTGACTTTTCTAGTTGTTCTTGGTGTATTTGCAGCATTAGTAGAATACAGATCTCCAAAGGATATGTACAAATTTTTAAAATACCTATCTATATCAATTTAAATGTTTTTTTCTAGATTCTGCTTGTTGCCCTTTATATCACAGCAGTATTAGCCAAATCAAATAATCCAAAGGAACCGACTATTGATTTTCAAGAAGTGAAAAGAGGGTTAACAGCTAACAGAGATGGTTCTTCCTTTGATGATCCTAGTTACAGGCTGAGAAGAGAAGCATCTGAATCGGAAGCTCCTGTCGAAGAAGATCTGAAAGGAGCAGAAACTCATCACTATAGCTATTATCCTTATCATTATTATGGTCATTATTACCCAACATATAGTTATTCTTATCCATATTATGGATACGCTCCGTACAGCTATGGTCACAGACGGTATTGGGGCTAGAGAGAAGGAAGTTTTTAAGTTACAAAAGTTTTGTACCTAATTTATTTTTAAATTAAATGTCTTTTTCACCCACTTGGTATTGTTTTAGCTGTTTATTCTATTCTTGATTGTTAGCATTAGAGCTGTATTTCTTTTTGCCCATCAAATCTATAGAAAGAAAGTAGTGTTTTCAAATTAGTGTAAAAAGCAACTAAAAAAAAAAAAAGAAACGAAATAACAAAACTTATTATATAGGTTATATCTAGCTTTTCCAACACTATAAGAAAAATTTAACAAAAGCATCTTCTGCCAATTGCCACCCTCCCTGGAAGGTCTTGTAAAGGATTTCTAGGTAGATACATCTACCTAGCTTGGATAAAAAAGCTGCTAAAGTTATGCTTAGAATTTACATGGATCCTTATAAGGATATTACAATATCCTTATCCTTCAGTGAACTCACTAAACATGTTTTCCAAAAAGAAGTTTCCAAAACAAATTAAACAGCTCTAGTAAAACCTAGAAATTAAAATGAATAATTACATTAAATATGAATTTAAATGATTTTTTTGGTAAGTAGATGAATTATAACCTAAATTAAACTAAAATGAGTAATTTATTGAAACTTAAAAGTAATAAAAAATTGCAGAAATAAGAGGAGGACAACCATCCCTTCTACTGAAACTGCATAAAAAATCAATTCTGCTGAAACCGAATGAATTAAGTAAAGTAAAATAGTAAAAAGTAAGTAAGACGGCACTAGACCCTTAAAGTCCAAATCGGCGGAGCTGATCTACATTTCATGGCCTTTCAGCCAAAAATCCCATCTGCTGAAGCTGCACTAAAAATTTATTTCCATTTATTGCTTATTGTCTTATTTTCGGTGCTTTTTCCAGAAAAGTAGCCCATACTTCTTTATTTGTCTTATTTTCGGTGCTTTTTCCAGAAAAGTAGCCATATCTCTTTCTTCCGTTCCATGCTTTTCTAAATATTGGACAAAATTGGAGAACGAATACACTAAAGGATGTCATCTAAAAATTTCTGTTAGAAGATTTTAGCTATTGCGGATAATAAATAGTAGGGTATTAATTTCCATTACGATTTAGTTTTTCATTTGTAGTTGATTGGTTTAATAGCGAGGCATTTTGTCTACAGTACAATTTCTAGAGTGAAAGTCACAAATAAATTTCATTTGTGGGTGAAGGGAGGGGGGGGGGGTAATCGTAATAAAAGATCTGATAAGTTGATTTGGGACCAAGAAGTTCAAATATTCGGAGTTAAGGGTTGTCGATCCTGGCTCCACTCTTCCTGTGTTCGTCCCTACACAAATACTGAAAGCACTTTTACACCTGTTGCAGCTAGTAGTGGAACCATTACAACAAAGTGAAATATCACTTTTAATAGTGGTCTATTTAAAGGGTAGAATAAAAGAAAAGAGATTCACGTGGTTAGTATGTATTTACCATAATCACAATTATTCGGATTTTTCAAGATATTAATCATGTTTTTAGAGGTGTCAAACATCAAATAATATTAAGGAGAACATATTTTTCCAATATGATTATAAGCTCTGGAGCTCAGAACTTTAAAGTAAATTTAATGCAATTATAACGGTGCTACCAGTATTAAATCCCAGTTTACCCATAGTGACTCAATTAGAAGCCGGATAAACAAAGAAGGCATAACAACTAAAAGCTGGATAAGGAAAGGGCAGCTCATTTGAATTAAGATGGGAAGCTTGTAATACGTATAAGATTAATAATAAAATGGATAAAGAATTAACATGGATGCTAGTCAGTGAACGCAATAATACAACTAAAATTATTATTAAAATTACTAATATGCCACCAGGCATGTGCACTGGTTTTTCATATTTATTTATTTAATTGTTGCAAATAAAAATTATCTATCTATCTATCTATGCCTGAGAAATCTGAAAAAGATAACAGTAATACGCAAAACAATATGGTAAACGACAATATGAACACTTATAGAATAAAAGTGAGATTAAATGGATATGAATATCCACAGGACGATTTTAAATGTGATTTGGGTTATCCTAGTCGAGATTATTCTAGCGCTTATCAACGATTTGACAGTTAAGATATAAACATAAAATTTTTTATAGTTGAGCATAAAAAAGGATATCTTTTCATTTGTTTTGATATTTTTAAATCACGAGTCGAATATTTGTCGAAGTGGATCAAGCTCTGATATATAAACTAAACTAGTATTAGAACAAATACCTGCTAATCCGTATAAAATTTACTGTGTCATATTTTCAGAAGGAAAAGTAATCATGGATTTCATTGATAGTCCATTATATGTTTAAAAATATATGGTTTTCGATTGGGAAATTTTTTAAATAAAATTATTTACTAATAAATGGTAAATCTTTTAAGCAAAATGAAAAATACTAACCTATTATACAAACCACATTTTTCTAGAATACTAAGGCACACCATCGAACCAAATTAAACGTGGTTACTCAAAAATTCGTTAATAGAATTCTTTACTTATAAATTGAGAAACTATTAAGCGAAATGAAAGGGGAAAATAAATATAATCGAATTGTTAGGAAAGAAAATTTAGAGATTGGAATGGAATACACGATTAAAGAAATGAAATTTGTTGCAACTATTATATGTTGCAATAATTAAACTCTTATGTTAGAAATTTATCAAATTCTTATTTCACAAGCCTTTTTTTGACCTTAAAGCTTAAGATAGGGAATTGTAAAAATATGGACGATTTTATATTTAAAATGGTGTTAATTCAATTGAAAATGGAGTAAACTGTATGGGTTATCTAAGTGCGGATGTTGAGGCCTATGGCCCTTTTTTATCAGATAAATGTCTCTTTAATTTTAACATAGATTGACCTTCGATATATTTTTAATTTTAAAAGTTAAAAGCTTTCGGAGGCTAGCCCGTTTTCAATTTAATTTTGCAAAAGAGAAGAAGTTGGTTTGAAATTGTATTTTTATCTAGCTAACTCTCACCATTGAAGTATAATTTATGCGTAAAGTAAGTTTGATTTTGGATTTCCATACATTTAATTTGCCACGTCAAAACAGGGTCACGTTAGAGGCAACCAAACTTTTTATTTATGTATATATTTTTAAACATAATTCGTGTTCAGAGTGCTTGTTTAAAATTCGGAGCTGACATTTAGAATTGACACTGGTAATAACAGCGAATTATTTTCTATGATCGTAATAGATTTTTTTTCCCCCGAACCTTGATGGGGTTAGGAAAATAGTATTTAGAAATATCGTCATTATAGTAAACAACTAAGACTCTTCCCTGTTTAAAGATATATTTACTAGGGATGATGCAGGTCCTGGGACGTCAGGAAAATTAGTGCAGTACTTTTATCCCAACAAGTAGTAATTCCCTTGTCGTACCCTCACTGGTTATAATAGTGCGAAAAAAACTTGTAGAACCCATATGATTATTTGAACCTATTACTATACTCTAGCAGAGCCCAGTGGTGACCTTAGCTTGCGAATAAATAAAAAATCAAGTTTTATAAACGGATAGTGAGGAGCTGCATTAAAAATTAAAAACGAACAGAAATTACTTAGTACATGAAAGGGGCTGCTTCCTCATCAACGCCCCGCTCTTTACACTAGAGTTTGACTCTTCCTCTTATCTTTTCTTTTTAAAACAGTAAAAAACTTTAGCGTAAAGAGCGGGGCGTTGATGAGGAAAAACTCCTTTCATATACGAAGTAATTTCTGTTCGTTTTAAGTTTTAAGGCCGCTCTTTACTTTCCGTTAAAAAACTTGTTCTTTTAAATTTAATTTCTAAAATTTTGAATCAATGCATGTTTTGATTTTGGCTCTCAGCAGATGAATAATTGAAACATAATTTGCTTATTTATTTTTATGTCTAAATGGCTTTCTCATAATTTTGATCGAATGATTTTGAGAAAAAAGGAGCGGGAGAGGAGGCCTAGTTGCCCTCCGATTTTCTGGTTACTTAAAAAAGTAACTAGAATTTTTAAATTTTTACGAATTTTTTAGTAATTAAAGTTTATTATTAAAAGTTTTTATTAGTAAAAATTTAAAAGTTTTTATTAGTAAAAATATTCGTAACTTACTTAACGAATTTTTTACGAATGTTTTATTAGTAACATATGTAGGTAATTTACAAATTAGCTGACTTTTGTATTCTCATTTTTTTATCACGTATATCAGGGGGTTCACCACCTCGTCAGTGCCTCGCTCTTTACACTAAAGCTTAAATTTTGTCCCAATTTCTTGAGAATGACCCCTGAATCGCAAAAGCCCTAGAATAAATAGTTAAAATTACTAAAAATACTTTAGCGTAAAATGCGGAGTATTAGAAAGAGGGAAGCCCATCATATGCGTAATAATTCCTGTTCCTTTTAAGTTTTAATGCTTCTCATTACTTTCAGTTGAAAAAGCTTTTTCATATTTATTTTTTCATTGTATTTTTTTAAATAATACTAGAAAATCCTTCGCTCCCTTCATGAAAACTTCTTCCCCCATGACAAATTCCTCCAAAGAAAGTTCCCCCAACATATATCCCCCTCTTATCAACCGACCCCAAACCTTGAAATCTCCCTGAAAAAATCTGTACGCTTCCAAATAACCATTACTATATGTAAGCCCTGGTCAAAGTTTTTAACTTGTAGCCCCTCCCACGGGGACTGTAGGGGAGTAAGTCGTCCCCAAAGACATAGTAATATCGTTTTTGACTACACTGAATAAAATGGCTATCTCAAAATTTTGATCCGGTGACTTTGGGAAAATAATTAGCGTGGGAGGGGGCCTAGGTGAGTTTTATTGGTCACTTAAAAAGGGCACTAGAGCTTTTCATTTCCGTTAGAATGAGCCCTTTTTCAAGATTCTAGGACCACTGTTTCGATACGATCACCCCTGGGAAAAAAAACAACAAACAAACAAATGAACACGCATCCGTGATCTGCCTTCTGGCAAAAAATACAAAATACCACATTTTCGAAAATGGGAGCTTGAAACTTTTACATGAGGGTTCTTTGATACGCTGAATCTGATGGTGTGATTTTTGATAAGATTCTATGACTTTTAGGGGTTTTCCCTATTTTCTAAAATAAGGAAAATTTTCTCAGGCTCATAACTTTTCAAACAGTTCGTGGTAACGAACTGTAGCAAGGAGCGACCCGGCTCAATAGTAAATAAAACTCTAAAACACAAAATTTTTATACCAATTGCTACATCAAAAGAATCATATTTTAATGCTGATTTTGAATATATAAGTTTCATCAAGTTTAGTCTTACCCTTCAAAAGTTACGAGCCTGAGAAAATTTGCCTTATTTTAGAAAATAGAGGGAGGCACCCCGTAAAAGTCATATAATCTTAATAAAAATCACACCATCAGATTCAGCGTATCAGAAAACCTCATTGTAGAAGTTTCAAGCTCATATCTACAAAAAAGTGGAATTTTGTATTTTTGCCAGAAGGCACATCACGGATGCGTGTTTATTCGTTTTTGTTTTGTTTTTTTCCAGGGGTGATCGTATCGACTCAGTTGTCCTAGAATGGTGCGAGAGGGCTTATTCTCATGGAAATTAAAAGTTCTAGTGCCCTTTTTAAGTGACCAAGAAAATTGGAGGGCACCTAGGCCCCCTCCCACGCTAATTATGTTCCTAAAGTCAACGGATGAAAATTCTGGGATAGCCATTTTATTCAGTGTAGTCGAAAAACCTTATAACTATGCCTTTGGTGACGACGTACTCCCCACAGTCCCCGTGGGAGGGGCTACAAGTTACAAAATTTGACCTGTGCTTGCATATAGTAATGGTTATTGGGAAGTGTACAGACGTTTCCAGGGAAATTTTTTGGTCGGGGGAGGGGTTGACAAGAGGGGGGTATGTTGGGGGAGCTTTCCATCAAGGAATTTGTCATGTGGGAAGAATATTTCCATGAAGGGAGCGCAGGATTTTCTAGCATTATTTAAGAAAAAAAACAATGGAAAAATAAATATGAAAAAGTTTTTTTCAATTGGAAGTAAAGAGCAGCATTTAAACTTAAAACGGACAGAAATTATTACGCATATTGGGGACTCACCTCCTCCTAATACCTTGCTCTTTACGCTAAATTATTTTTAGTAATTCCAACTACTTATACTACGGCTTTTGTGATTCAGGTGTCATTCTTAATGAACTGGGACAAAATTTAAGCTTTAGTGTAAAGAGCAAGGTACTGACAAGGGGGTGAACCCCCTCATATCTATATAAAAATAATATGTCATAAAAACACAGAATTACAAAAGTTCGTTACGTAAGCTAATTTATAAGTTACGTATATCTTTTACTATTAAACAGATTCGTAAAAAATTAAAAGTTCTAGTTTGATTTTTAAGTAACCAAAAAATTGAAGGGCAACTAGGCTTCCTCCCCCGCTCCTTTTTTCTCAAAATCATTCGATCAAAACTATGAGAAAGCCATTTAGCCAAAAAAAAAAAAAATGCAAATTTCGATTTAATTATTCCTCTGCAGAGCCAAAATCAAAACATGCATTGATTCAAAAATGTTCAGAAATTAAATAAATTTTTTTTTTTTTAATTGAAAGTAAGGAGCGACATTAAAACTTAAAACGAACAGAAATTACTTTGAACATGAAAGGGGCTGCTTTCTCATCAACGCCCCGCTCTTTACGCTAAGGTTTTTTACTGTTTTAAAAAGAGGAGTTGAGAGAAAGAGTCAAACCTCAGCGTAAAGAGTGGGTTGTTGATGAGGAAGCAGCCCCTTTCATATACGAAGTAATTTCTGTTCGTTTTAAGTTTTAATGTCGCTCCTTACTTTCAGTTAAAAAAAACTTGTTTTTTTTTATTTAAATATGGGTAAGACTAAACTTGATAAAACTTATATATTTAAAATGAGCATTAAAATTTGATTCTTTTGATGTTGCTATTAGTATAAAAATTCTATTGTTTTTAGTTTTGGTTACTATTGAGCTGGGTCGCTCCTTACTACAGTTCGTTACCACGAACTGTTTGATACTGGTGGTAGTAAAATGAAAGACACTATCTAACACTGGTAGTAAGACGAACTCGTGTTTTTTTTCAAAAATTTGGGCTAAGTTGCTATTCTGTAAGAAGTACTATATAAAGATAACAGAAAATTTTGAAATAATTTTTGTTTGGAGTTTGGTTAACCGATAAAATACTACAATAATATTAGGAGAATTTCCTGGGCTTTGCCTAGAAGAAAGTTTTTAGGAATAAAAACACAACTAAAAAGCCTACAAAATGCCGACCAGTAATTAGAATGTTGACAATTTTTCAAAAGAATTAGAAAAAAAAACTGATATTACAGGAATTAAATTTGACCATTTGAGGAGTTACTTTGATAGGAATTGAAACAATTTGTGTTAGCTGAGCTTTAAATCCACGTCTGAAGAATCGAATTGAAAAACATGGTCAATATCTATCAGGCAAAGGGAAAACTCAATTGAGATAGATATTAGCCCAAGAAAAATTACTGCAAAACAACAAAGAAAACATTTTCATTTTCAGATTTGACCGAGTTTCTACATTTGCATCTTTCACAAAGACAGTAATATACCTAACTAAAAAAAATGAAAATCGCGATCTAGTTCACATCCTGTATTAAAAACAATTATTTCAAAAAACAGGACACCAAGGCAGAGAGACAGAGATAGATATAGAAATAATGCAATGGGTACGGAGTACAACCGGTAGTATAAAAGGGTATCAATTGGATTTGCAGTTTAATGAAATATGCCGGAACCCATACAAAGTCACCTTTCAGATGCTAGGCATAGTGAAGATGAATCACCAGTCAGAAATAAAACACATAGGCCTACTGGTCGAAAAAATACAGAGCGAACAGACTCAGAAAATCAATTCAGACAATTTTACGACGGGATAAAATGAAATTTTTATCCCGTCGTAAAATGAAATTTTATCCCCCAATTTTATCCCACTCTCATTTTTTCCTCAAAGTCACCGGATCAAAATTCTGAGATAGTCATTTTGTTCACCATAGTCGAAAAACCTAATAACTATGTCTTTTGGGACGACTTACTCCCCTGCAGTCCCTGTGGGAGGGGCTGCAAGTTATAAACTTTGACCTGTGTTTACATATGGTAATGGTTAATGAGAAGTGTACAGATGTTTTCTGGGGGACTTTTTTTTGGTTTAGGGGGGAGTTGAGGGGGGGGGGGGGTTGACATGGGAGGATCTTTCCATGGGGGAAGAGACTTTCAATGGAGGGGGCGCAGGATTTCTTAGCATTATTTAAAAAACAACGAAAAAGTACATATGGAAATTTTTCTCTACTGAAAGTGAGGAGCAGCATTAAAACTTAAAACGAACAGAAATTATTACGCATATGAGGGACTTACCTCCTCCTAATACCTCACTCTTTACGCTAAGTATTTTTAGTAATTTCAACTATTTATTCTACGGCCTTTGTGATTCAGGGGTCATTCTTAAGGAATTGGGACAAAATTAAAGCTTTAGTGTAAAGAGCAAGATATCGACGAGGGGTGAGCCCCCTCTTATATACAATGAAAATATACGAATATAGAAGTTTTTTACGTGAGTTAACTAGTAAGTTAGGTATATTTTTTACTTATGAAAACGTTCGTGAAAAATTATAGTTGCCTTTTTAATTATCAAGAAATTGGAGGGCAATTAGGCTTCCTCTGTTGCTCCTTTTTTCTCAAAATCTTCCGATTAAAACAATGAAAAAGCCATTTAGACCAAAAAAATTAATATGTAAATTTCGTTTTAATTATTTATGCACGGAGAGCCAAGATAAAAAAAATACATTAATTCAAAAACGTCCAGAAATTAAACAAAAAAAACAAGTTTTTTTTTAAAATGAAAGTTAGGAGCGACATTAAAACTTAAAACGAACAGAAATAACTTTGTATATGAAAGGGGTTTTCCTCCTCAACGCCCCAGTCTTTACGCTAAAGGTTTTTACTGTTTTAAAATGTAGAGTTAAGAGAAAGAGTCAAACTTTAGCGTAAAAAGCGGGGCGTTGAGGAGGAAAAGCCCCTTTCATATACGGGGTAATTTCTGTTCGTTTTAAGTTTTAACGTCGCTCCTTACTTTCATTTAATAACAAGAGCTAAGAGCTCATATGGCCCTTGTGACGAGGTCGGAAGAGCCGAGAGCTCATATGGTACGAGGTCGGAAGAGCCAAGAGCCAAGAGCTCATTAAGATCTGGTCACCCTTTCGTAATTTACAAATACCTCAATTTTCAAAATTACCTCCCCCCTCCCAATTCCACCAAAGAGAGCAGATCCGGTCCAGTTATGTCAGTCACGTATCTTAGACAGGTTTCTATTCTTCCCATCCAGTTTCATCCTGATCTCACCGCTTTAAGTATTTTCTAAGATTTCCGGTCCCCCCAACTGCCCCCCCCCCCAATTACGTTTGATCCGGTTGAGATTTAAAATAAGATATCGGAGTTACGAGGTCCTTCTAAATATGAAGTTTCATGAAGATCCGATCAATCCTTCGTAAGTTAAAAATACGTTATTTTTCTTATTTTTCAGAATTACCCCCCCCCCCCCCCGCAATTGAGCGGATCCGTTCCAATTATGTAAATTACGTATGCAAGACTTTTGCTCATTTTTCCAACCAAGTTTCATCCCAATCCCTCCAATCTAAGCGTTTCCCATCATTTTAGGTCTCCCCACCCCAACTTCCCCCAATGTCACCAGATCCGGTCAGGATTTAAAATAAGAGCTTTGAGCCACGATATCCTTCTAAAAATCAAATTTCATGGAGATCCAGTCACCCGTTCGTAAGTTAAAAATACCTCATTTTTTCTAATTTTTCAGAATTAACCCCCCCCCCCCCCAACTACCCAAAAGAGAGCGGAT
>NC_088872.1:34563591-34615030 GCF_032884065.1 Artemia franciscana | reverse complement strand
TTTTAATTGGAAATACGTTAAAAACTGGTTGCGAATCACAAAAAAAGGACAATGTCCATATTGTTGAGTGAGTTTAGATCGTTCTCTATTAAAATTTTAAATAACGTCACAATTCTGGCTGAGTGACTGGATAGAACTGAGACTAATAAATCTGACGGTATAATTATCTTGTTCTTTTGATGAAAGTTCAAGTAGCAGGCTTATTGCAGAATTTGCTTGTTTCAGAGAGAACAAATGCCTTAAGATAATTACCAACTGGTAGATGGCGTTAGTTGCTTCAAATGCTAGACCCTACCCCTTGCACTAAACCAAACATCCGCCAGAAAGCTGGGCATATTTCAAATCATTTAACGCTGCGCTAAATATTTTAAAGAAATATGTACCCTAAACAATAACGAATTCTCATACCTTGACTTTGGACTACTGGCTTTTGCATTGATACACAGATAAATCATGAAATTCAATTCTAAAATTACTTTATGGCTCACTTTACCTTTTTATAATGTTCTTTAATCCAGAGCAACATGGCCATAAAAATAGGAATAACTCAAACACAGCAACAAAAAAGAAGGAAATGTAATAATGACAGGACCAAAAATTATGGGAAACTGATGAGAGATGATATCTAAGTTTGCTTCTAAGAAAGAGAATGAACCAAACACCATCTAGTATTACACGGCAAAATCCCGAAGCGAACTATAAAAGCCAGTCAAAAATATTGGCTGTATTATTTTTTAACTCTTTTTCATTTTGCTTTCCATTAGACACAAGAATGAAGACCCACTTTTCCAAAAGGGCATAATTCTGTGCACATTTTTCTTACATAACTGCCTAAATTAAAATCGGCTGCTAAATAATCATTGGCTGCTAAAGATATATTGTGATTGAAAATAGGTTTTCATATTTCATAGTGGTGTATAATGACCTGCAACAAAGGTTAATGAGCTAGACCCTGATACAAGCATAAAATCCGAGCAAAGTCAAAAACTGGAACCCAAGAGCTACATGGGATTAGCAAAATGTGTCAATTTTCTTCAACAGCATTAAAGAAAAAAGAATAAATGAAATCAGTCAAAAGTATTGTGAAAGTCAAATAGTTATTCATATTACAGCTGGATCTTCCACAGCAATGTAGGCGCAACTATCTTTCCCTAGCCTTTCATTGTGGGGGAGGATGGGTACCTGATATACATAACTTCTACTATGATACTATGTTCTTTATTTTTTAACTTTTCCTAGTGTTTGCTCCTTATTTAGAAAGAGGGGGTAGTTGAAAACCCTAAACGACTTAACATAAACACATACCTACAGTCAGAAATATTTCTGAAGGGTTTGTTATAATTCCGAGAAAGTAAGTCAAAAGCCTTCTGTAGTTTCAATTGACACGATGACAAAGTCACTAAGCAAAATATTAACAAACCTTTTCAAACTCCAATTTGATAGGCTTTACAAATTTGGCAGAGACACAATCTGCAGCTTCTTTACCAAGAACCATTGCTTCAGCCACGGTGTCAACTCCAAATTTTACCATTACGGAATCCGTATCACCATATACTACTTTTGCATCATATTTATATCCATTGGCAACAGTGAAAAGAGATTCTACTTCTGTTTTGGTCTTCTCAATCATGACACGACCAAAGGCAGTTACACTCTTGAAAAGAATAAAAATAGATACACATAAATGCTTGAAAAGAATATTATTTAAAACAGATAAGAAGATGGAAAGATGGGATAGTGGATTTTTTTTTATGGTTCCACTCCTTGCTTTCCTTACTCCTTCTTTTTGAAAATGCAATATTGTGGATATATAAGCAATTCAATCTTATCTAATAAAACCAGCTTGCACATTTTACCCCATTTCAAAAATCCTTTTAGAGAGCTTCAATCGTTATTTTAAACTACACTCTTCAAAACTAAATGGGCTGTTGAGTTAACGTCCTCTGATATTAGAGACACGTCTTTAGTTATTGAGCAAAATCGACATGCAAATCAAGGACTGTCACGTATTTTATGAGCGACGATTGAACTTGCAACTTTTTTTAAGTTGTTTTGAGGCTATTAATTTAAGAGCCTCATACGGAAGTTCTGGGGAAACTTGAATCATCGACCTCGAACTTTTGTGACAAGTCCGTGCTTTCAATAATGCAAATCATGGATTCCAATAAGCCAATCATTATTAGATATTTTTTCGCTCGGAAATTTCCTTGAGACAAAACCTGAACAACAAGTTAATTATCACTAATAATGATCGAATTAGCGCGTAACCAGAATGTTGGTTTTATTCTCCAATCCACCTCTTTTAGAGCATAACTCGGCAGAAATAAGCTGAAAAGAAACATTGTTACCACTTATTCAGTTCCAAAATTCATAAAAAATTTCACTGAAACCCTAAAAAGTAAATTCATAATTTTAGACCTTACATTAAAATCTACGTAATTGATAAAATATTTTGGCATATTGTTTCTCATTGGACATGCTTTGATAGATCTGACTGACGTTACTTCGTGAGCTATAGCTTTTGAATCTTTTACCTGAAAGAGACGGGAAAACCATCTTTCCTATCTTTACAGGTTGAGAGTGGTTTTAAACATACTCAACCAGTCTCTGGAAATACCATTTTGATCTTTTGTGTCAGAATAAGTAATCCATTTTTTATTGGGCAGCAGCATAAAGTAGAATCTAATATCAAATTTAGTTGAGTGGAGAAACCACTTCTGTGATTTCTTCTAACCATTTCTAGGGACAATGTGTGTACATACGCGTAATATTTATATAATTTTTATTATTTAAACTCTTGGACAAGAAGATATTCCCACAAAAGTTTAGAAACCCTTGTTTTCACTATCCTTAAAATTGTGGGAATTCCTGATATTCGCTAGTGTTCTGGTAAAATGATAAGCTTCGAGAAAACTGGCAGAAAAGAAAAAAAGACACAAAAACATATTCATCATTCCTTAAAAGCATAAACCACTTAAATTCGCATATTTTCGACTTACAGAGATTTAAACAAGATTTTTTTTATTAGTACAATTATGTCAAAATCAACGACCAACTAACAGATACCCTGGCAATAGCGTGGGAAGAGGGTGCGGGCGGAGGCGGACCGCCTCGGGTACCAGCCCCGGAGGGGTGACAAAAATTAGTCTAAAAGGACCTATGATTGATTAGGGCTTGTAGTGCAAAAAGTGGGGTAGCAAAGTAGCAATGCTACTTGGCAGTTTCAAAATTTGTTGGCAGATTTTGTCTGAAAATACTTTTTTTATATATAAAAATAATTTTTTCTCAAAGAAAAGCTGTCAAAACTCAAGTTGTACTCCACCGTGCAAAAAGTGGGTAGCATAGTAGCAATGCTACTTGGCAGTTTGCATAGCCTAGTAAAATTTGTTTGAAAATACCAGCACTTCCACTATCCCCGAATTTTTGGGGATTTCCTCAAAAATCTGTCTTCTCGAAAAAAGATCGTTTCCCCAAAAAATTTTTAGGCTATTTTTAGTTTTGACACGTTTCAACAAGAAATCAACACGCGTTGCCAGTGCATGGAACTATCTCGAAGACTAGGAACTCGCTGAAGAGTTCAGAAACTGAAGTGCTAGAATTAGTGGGCTGTTTAAAGAATTACGAAAAAGTATCTCCAGGAGACATGTTAAATGAAATCCCACGTCTGAGGAGGTTTTTACAAGCGGCAAACGTTCCTCAAGAAGTGGCTCTGAAGTGGAGTTCTTTGAGACTACTGCAGTTTATAGTTGAATATGAGCTTCCAGACTCTATTCCTAATCTAACTCTAGCATTGATGTTTTACCCCCTAACATATATTTTTCAACTCCCCCAGAGGAGCTATAGGAATTTAACATTGTCAACTTGCGAATAAGAAATTTGTACGTAGCTTAGTTTCACAAGGAACATAAAGCATTAAAAATTTCTAACTTTGCTAAATGGCAAAGCAGCCAATAGCAAAAATGAGGTACAACACCAATTAAACGCAAGTTATGAAACCGTATCTAGATACGTTAAGCTCAATAAGATACATAGTTCAAAAGTATTATTTGTTGTACTTAAGCACAGGGTATAGTAACAAGCAGAAACCATTTATGCATTTTTGAGTAGAAAATAATTATAACTGATATTTTTGTTTTGAGGGAATCTACTAAATAAATGGAAAATAATTGCCAAATTGTAAGCTACAAAACGGCTTTACATAAAGCTTCTAAGCATACTGCAGTTTGTATGTCCGTCAAAATGATCAGGTTTTATTCCCTTCTCTTCTAAAATTGAAAAAAAAAAATCGAAATACCTGTGAGATTTCCAAGCAGGGTAGCTTTCCAACCTGTGCTCCTGTAAAGCCATAGACAGAGTTGGCGCTAATTTTCAGGGCGAGCTGTCGACCGTCTAACACCTTCTTTCGGAAAGGATCTGTTTCAACAGCTAGCTCAGCCTTTGCACGTTTCCTAGCGCCCAATAAACTCTCCAAAATTTCGGGTAGAAGTCCTTTCCTGATAGATGACTTCACAAAATAATTCCCAGATGGCGTTTTTATAAAGTCCTCCGGAGAAAGGTTAAGCCTAATATAAAAAAAAAAAATTCGGCTTTCACTTATTGATTGGTAAAATAGAGGTAACTGAAAGACTTTGTGGCCGCCTGTAAGATGGCCAAAAGAGCCGCATTTACAGAATTCAGGTACAATTGAGATAATATTATGTGTAGACCAACATATTTATTTTTTTTAAATGTGAAATTAAGCAAAACATTTCTTCTATTTGAGTCACCATGATAGCTGAGGTAATTTGTTCTCATTAATGATACTCCCAGGATGTTCCCAAATTGAGTTTAAAAAGACAGTGATAACTAGTTCATTCTAACTGTTTTACATTCCGCTGGCCCAAAAAAAGAGGTGTTTACTTGGTTTACGTTCGTGTTTTGTAGTCAGTTCATGTTGAGTTTTCATCAAGTTTATCTTGAGTTTTGTGGCATGAGTGCAAAAATTGACAATTAAAAGTGAGCTGGTTTCTATATGCTGCAATTGATTATTCCTTTAACCCGATTTATATTGGAGAAGGTTGTGAGAGCTGAAGGTGTCGGCTTTCTCAAAGATATTTCCCGAACAGAGGGGGAATATTATGTTTTATCCTGTAAGAGGACTTAGATTTTAGATGAGTTCGTGGACCGTATTAAGCGCAGCTTCCTTCACTGGGATCGTAAGAGCGTCATAAGTTAGTATATGTTGAAATTTGACGCCCATATTTAGTAATCTTGGCAGTTAGTGTATCCCCAAATATAAATACTGACACGAGCACCCTTTATGAGGAATGGGGGAGGTTCTAATTCCTCAAAAAGTGCATGAGCAAATCCGGTTCTTTGAACTTCTCCAGAAGCTTGTTTACACTAATCTATTTTTGAATATCCTTTCTGCCACCCTATGAGAGCATCCAAAAACGAATTATTAGTAATTGAGAATAGAACATACAAAATCAATGGATCAGAACTGAATTATCAATGGAATATTCTGTACTTATTTCATATTTTGGTTAAAACAACTGCAAATGCTTACTATAATCGGAAGATTTATTATATTCAAATACTAAACTGACCTAGGGTGTTCGTCAATCTCAACTTTCAACCTAAGAAGTCTTATATAAGAAATTGTTGCTATTATAACTATTTACCAGCAATTCATTATAAGAGAAAATAAAATACATTAAACTATTTTATGAAACCAGTAAAATTTACGATATGATACGTAATTACTTTAGTTTGATTTATATTACCTGTTAGGAAACTACCAACAGACCTATTTGGGGCTTGCTTATATACTATCAGATTTAGCTTTAACTCCGAGTACCTCTTTCCAAATTCAAAGAAATTGATTCAATTCTTGGTTGACATATGCGTCATTAATCCGGTGCAAATGTAAAGTGACAAATAAAGAAATATTTACTGCAGTAAGTGAATAGAGGAAAAACAGTAGTAAGACCAAAAAATTACTATTTTTCTACACTAAAATTTGTTGGATTTTAATAAGTCTACATTCGAAACGAATAATTCAACGCATTTTTTTATTCATTAAAAAGAGAAAGACTTGGAACAAACTTTAGTTGTCATTTAAAAACTGATCAAAACTATGCAAATAAATTAAGCTTCAGGTAATTTGACAAAGTCCATATTTTAATCTTTTTTATGTGTGCAGTAAAATTGAATGTCCTGGTCAGACCTCAATGGATCCAATTTCATCACAGTAGCTTTCTAATTTTGGTGCCTAAGAAAATTGACACTACCTAAGATCGGGAATACTGGTTGCTAATTCCAGTGGTCAGGAAAATCAATAAAACACTGTAGCTCAATAAAATCCTTTTAATTTCCTTTTTTAATTAAACCCAATTGAGCCTTGAACCTTGTAGACAACGTACTACTAATTTTGATGGGTATCGATTGGATCAGTATTTTTATAAACCATTTTCCTAGGAAAAAATTATTCGATTTTTTGTTCCTTATTATTAATTATTCCTATGTAGAAGGAAAAAAAAGAATGAAAAACAATTATGTAGAAGGAAAAAAAAAATGTTGTTGATATACTACGAGCCAAAAATGTAAGGTCCTAAGAATGAAACATTTATAGTCTTCTACAAAATGCCTGTGGTTGCTCATATCGAGAGCAATTTCAAGAAAAATTTTCCACAGCTACCCTCTGAAATAGTCACGCCAATCAGAGGGGGGGGGGAGGCTTGCAACTTCTATATAGATTTGAAAAATTCATTCTTTTTGTATCTTCATTATAAAAAATAAAAAGTTCCCATGCAAGATTTTGCAGATACCTTTTTTTGTCTTCTTTAAAACAGATTGAAAAAAAAAAATAAACGTCCACTCTCCACATTCTCATGAACTGTTGCCACTATTCGGACCCAATTTAAAATTGCTAGAACCGAAATCGGAGGGAACTGGAATTACCTAATTTAGCTTACCTGGTGCTGGTGTCTCTGTTTTAGATGCCTTTGAAATTGCAAAATTAGTGAACTACTGTCCCAACTTTAGATCCAAGAGAGGACCGACCCGGGTAGCGAAACCCGGATTTGAGTGAGAGATTCATGGGTGTCCTAAATTCAAATTGCTTGATAGACGTATTTGATCTTCTAAATTCAAATAAGATTTCCAAAAATTAAGGACAGATGTAAAAACAAGAAAAGCCTCAAAGACTAAATAATTTCTTTATAATTGAAAAGCAAAAATTATTCTTTTGCATTCCCCATACTATAAAAAACCTAGTTGTAGCACAATGGGCTGATGCTCTGCTTGACACTAAGGGGCCCAGGGTTTGATACCCACCACAGCTTGGGCGACAAGGTTACTCCTACTAAAATGTCGGTTCGAAACCCTATGCGCCAACTGTCACTCAGGAGGATCTTTATTCTTTTTTATATTAGAGTGCTTCAAAATAAAGCATATATGAAGACATTAATCATTTCCGGAGATATTTCATATCAGACGACTCCACGTTTATGAATTTTCCCCGCTTTTTTTTTCAATCTGTGTTAAATTAGCTTCTGGATCACTCATTTACAACAAGAACAAAATGACATGTTAAGACATATAAAGACACAAATATAGAATCGAGAAGGTCCACTGAGAACCTGGTTTCCATTTTGCTGCCTATCACTCTGAAAATATATAGGTAAAACATGAACTTACTTGTCCATTGTTCCCTGATTGAGAAGAGTAGTATAGCAAAGGTTATGCGCCATCATTATACTAGGGTATAGTGAGCTGAAATCAAGAGTAGCAATCGGAATGGAGTAAAACCCTTTCAGCGGTTCAATAACGGTCGCTCCTTCAAATTCTTCACCTGTTTGAGATTGGTAGACTGGCATCAAAAGATCCTGTTCTTTCGCCTTTAATTGAAAAAAAAAAGAAAGTATTTAAGCTTCAGTATTATCTGATGGTGAAATTGTTTCACCATCAGATTTCACTTCTCATTGTTTCACTTCTTTCCAAAATAAAAGAATAAAATGAGTTCCCAAAAAGGAATGAAAACCGTATAAAGAAGAAAGAATTCGGTGGGACCCTAAAAAAAAATCTTGTAATTTTTAATAAAAAAATACCAAAAGATTACTTTACTCTGTGCTAGCTTTAATCCTGTGTACCTGTTTGAGATTGGTAGACTGGCATCAAAAGATCCTGTTCTTTCGCCTTTAATTGAAAAAAAAGAAAGTATTTTAAGCTTCAGTATTATCTGATGGTGAAATTGTTTCACCATCAGATTTCACTTCTCATTGTTTCACTTCTTTCCAGAATAAAAGAATAAAATGAGTTCCCAAAAAGGAATGAAAACCGTATAAAGAAGAAAGAATTCGGTGGGACCCTAAAAAAAATCTTGTAATTTTTAATAAAAAAATACCAAAAGATTACTTTACTCTGTGCTAGCTTTAATCCTGTGTACCTGTTTGAGATTGGTAGACTGGCATCAAAAGATCCTGTTCTTTCGCCTTTAATTGAAAAAAGAAAGTATTTTAAGCTTCAGTATTATTTGATGGTGAAATTGTTTCTGCCAAAAACACCCTTCTTTCCAGAATAAAAGAAAAAAATGAGTTCCCAAAAAGGAATGAAAACCGTATAAAGAAGAAAGAATTCGGTGGGACCCTAAAAAAAAATCTTGTAATTTTTAATAAAAAATACCAAAAGATTACTTTACTCTGTGCTAGCTTTAATCCTGTGTACCTGTTTGAGATTGGTAGACTGGCATCAAAAGATCCTGTTCTTTCGCCTTTAATTGAAAAAAAGAAAGTATTTTAAGCTTCAGTATTATTTGATGGTGAAATTGTTTCGGCCAAAAACACCCTTATTTCCAGAATAAAAGAAAAAAATGAGTTCCCAAAAAGGAATGAAAACCGTATAAAGAAGAAAGAATTCGGTGGGACCCTTAAAAAAAATCTTGTAATTTTTAATAAAAAATACCAAAAGACTACTTTACTCTGTGCTAGCTTTAATCTTATTTTTCTCTGAGTCTGAACACAACCCAGGAAAAGGAAAGCACAGTAGTGCGAAATTAGTAGTGCACGAGAAACAACGAGATAAACAAAATTTAAATAAATAAACAGTAACCCGAAACCTAAGCAAAATATTGTTTGTCTATTCACTATGGATGTAAAATAATTATTTTTTGCTATACGTTAACTCAATTTGGTGTCATAGCAAGTAAATATATAAAAAAAAAAACCAGCGCCCCTAAAGGAAATTAAAAGGGAATATTACAACTTGGAACAAACATAAAATAATACTAAACGCAAGGGGGTTGTCAAATCACGTTTATAGTCAATAGGGGGTAGTCAAATCACGTTGTCAATATAGGTTGAGGTGTAGCCATTTGAGGCGTAGCTAGTCTTATCCAAAACCATTTAAATATTTTGTTTATTTAACTTAGCATAATTCAAGCCTTTAAAAATACAAGGAAAACGAAAGCATACCTTTCTAAGGAGTTGAGAAACAACTTTAACTTGTTGCCCTCGAGTCTGAAGATAAGAAAGAGGAACCCCGGTGACGCGAGACATTTCCATGTAATTGATAACGCACATCAGCTTCTCAAGAAGTCTCAGCGGAAGATATGCGTCTTTCAAGCAATATACTGCTAACCTACAGAAACACAAAAAAAAATATATGAAATTAAGAACATATTAACAACAGCAGACGCCTCTTCGCTATTATTATGAAAAACAGAGATACACACACGTACTCAAAATAAACTTTAATAGTTACTTTTAGTTAATGATGGGATGAAGCCAAAGTTTTTCTCGATTCCACTTCTAATCCCGGCTCCACCTCAATGTCTGATTTTTGGTACAATTCTGATTCCAAGAATACTTGCTTTTTCTTCATTTTTTATGATATTTATCACAATTATAAGAATTTAGGTAGCAACATCACTCAACTAACAAAAACAAGAACAAAAACGGATTTTTTCCAAATGATAATAAAAAGCGATATCCGAAAGAGCAGAAGTTATCCTGTGTGCAAGGAGGGCTGCTATAAACCAGAATCACCCATCGTTGCGCTAAAGCTTGACTAGTGTGTTTATTGAACACATTTCAGAGAGCAACGTGTATATGAATTAATGGCTGAAAGTCTTTCAAAACTTTTATTCTAAAAGCGCCGTAAAAGCAAAAAAATCATGCTGCTCTTTCCTTAGAGGACCTGTTCCAGAAGGTTTGAGAGAATACTTAAGCATAATAGGAGAGGGGTTGAGGGCAACGGTAGTCTATTATGTATAGAAGAGTTTTGTTCATTTTCTGAGTTTTAATGTTGCTGTTTACTTTCATTAGAACAAAACTGCTGTGCGCTGGTGCTCGGGTCCACAAAAGTATTGTAACTAGTCTTACTTTTATTTGCATAGAATCTACCTTTGTCAGAAATGTTTAACTCTAAAGATTGTTGATCACCAAATTGATTTTTCCAGCCAATATTCCACTTTTACTTTTCTTTTATCAAGGTTGTGGTCTACTCTAGGTTGTGGTCTACTCTGTCATTGCCATGGTTTCATCTGGGCACACCATCCCTGATTTTTGAACTACAGGGTGACCCAAAAAGATCCGTACCCATATTTTATTCGATAAAAAATCCATTTTTTTTCAAATATCCTTTCTGTTGCAGGACATGAAAGGTGAACCTTTGGATGATCGTTTGCAGCTATAGTTGCCCCAAAAATGTCTTGGACCAATCAGCAGAAGGTATTCTCCCTGGAGACCTATTTTGCGACAAAATCATACCAGAGTGTACAAATTCAGTTTCGAAAACTTGTTCCATTGTCGCAACTTTCCACCAAAATCACGATTGTTAGTTGAGTTACAAAGTTCAGTGAGCATGGGACTGTAGTAGACTTATTTTTTAAGCCACAGGGGGAACTTTTTCAGGCAGGAAAGAGAGGGCAAGGAAAGAAGAAAACATTGCCATAGTGAGGGACTACACTGTCCAATTAAACGTGAGAACACGCCACAGTGACTCCCTTGTCATTCCGAGTTCTTAGCTGTGTCTACGCACAGATTTTCTAGGGCTGCGTCCTACTGAGTCCCTTACTGCAGCAATTTTTTCTTCTGTCCTTGCATTCCCTTGTCATTCCGAGTTCTTGGCTGCGTCTATGCACTGATTTCCTAGGGTTGCATCCTACTGAGTCCCTCACTGCAGCATTATTTTCCTCTTTTTCCAGCCTGAATAAGTTCCCCCTGTGGCTTTAGAACATAAGTCCACAACTATTTTGGAGACATTCGTCCAAAATAGGTCGCAAAATAAGTTGCGATAATGGAACAAGTTTTTGAAACTGAATTTGTACACTCTGGTATGATTTTGTCGCAAAATAGGTCTCCAGGGAGAATACCTTCTGCTGATTGGTCCAAGACATTTTTGGGGCAACTATAGCTGCAAACGATCATCCAAAGGTTCACCTTTCATGTCCTGCAACAGAAAGGATATTTGTAAAAAAATGGATATTTTATCGAATAAAATATGAGTACAGATCTTTTGGGTCACCCTGTAATTTGTTTTTCTTACAAAAAATAAAATACAGAAATACTGTCTGGCTGATTCACTGGGACAACTGTCTTTGTCTAGCTGATTCAACGCGATCAGCAGCCTTATAGCCTAACCAGATGACACATATTTAAGCCTGAAGTAATTTGGAAGAGGTACGCTCATATTATTCCCAATGACTGTTGTGTTGCTATGACGAAACCCTCATGGTACCTAAGCACACTAGGCCCTGTCCGTGTTGGAGCACTCAAACTTTCAATGTCGATTTCCTGGAATTACAGGGTTTTTTGGTTTTTTTAAGATGGCGATTAAGGTCTTGAGGAACTAGTTGCTTACTAGCGTTTGTAAACTTCACAAACTTTCAACTATTTTTTGATTTATCATTTCTTAATTTATTAACAAATTTTCATGAATATGTTGCAACAAATAAGAAAAAGTCCATCATCTTTGGTCTGATTTTTAAAGTAGTAAAAGAATAGAGAGAATCAAATCTGGACATAAAAGGTATACTTCATAAAAAAAAATTAGAGCGATTGATGGATTTTTGATGGATAGACTTTTGAATGATTCTTACTAATATAGAAACAAACAAATTAATAACAAAGTTAGTAACTAATTAAGTGACTAAATAATAGCTAATAAACTATTAATAGCTAATAAGTATATTTAATAATAGGCTACATGATATGACTAACAAAGTCGATATTATTTAGCGCACGCCACTCTACCTCAACAACAGGTTTCCTATGATCTCTCGCACAAACATTATTTTCTGGTTGCTATTCATGGTTTCGTTGATCATCATCAATAATGTTCAGTTACTATATTAAATATACACATGATTTGACCAGATTTTCTCTCCGTATTTAAGCTAAGCGCACAGAACTGCAAACAGAACGTGGAAAACAAACAAGCTGTACAGGAGGTTTAATGTTACAAAAGGCTTTGATCCAAATTTAGTTTCATCAAGTCGAAATAGTCGTTTAATCATATTTCAAAAAAGGTTAAAAAGAAGACTATAACCTTCTTCTGGTTTGATCATTCCCATTCTGCAGATCTGTAATGATTGAGTGTTGTACGTCTTCTTTTTGTTCTTGAAGGAAGTGGTAGCTTACAGCATTCAACGTATAGGAACGTAGCTTGTAGTCACGTACAAGAATCTGAAATACAACATATCGCCATACAAATGGGAGTTAAGGATTAAAATCCCCCCCCCCCCCCGAAAAAATATCCATTAATTTGCAGAAAACAATTTTGAGAAGAAAACAAGAAAACAAAGAAATAAATAAACATGGTCTAAAATTGTGCATTTTGGAATCATCAAATTTTCTTTCCTCTAAAATATATACAGCATGTTACTGTTTTTGTTTCACCAAGTTTCATATCAATATCATATTTTGGAGGAAAAACAACTATCTTGTTTATTGCTATATAGTTGCGAACCCTTTAGCTGAGGTCTTGAAAAGACACACAAAGTTTTGATCTGACACACAAAGTATTTGTGTACGTGTCAATTTTCATTTTTATTTTCTCTATTTTGTCATTACTCTAGTATGTTTCATTAAGAAACAAATATTATGTTATTTTATTATGTTATTTATATTATGTTATTTTACTATTTTATTAGATCGTTAGTTTCAAGCATTCTTGAAAGTAACATTAGATGATACAAGAGTTATTTCTCTCTTTTTTGTAGGATTTATAGTTAATTTCTGTACGTGTCAATTTTCATTTTTATTTTCTTTACTTTGTCATTACTCTAGTAGGAGTTCATGTTTCATTAAGAAACACATATTATATTATTTTGATATGTTATAAATATTATGTTATTTCACTATTTTATTAAATCGTTAGTTTCAAGCAGTCTTGAAAGCAACATAGAGATGATACAAGAGTGTTTAAAATCACCTCTAAATACCTTCAGCATCAATACCCTCTACCCCCTATAAGAGATAATACCCCCTATAAATGACAGTCATTTTTACTCCTGAAACATTTAGAAAAAAGAAAGCTACTATTTCTTGTTCCAACCAGTATAATAGCAAAGCCAACTAGTTGTGTGTTTTTAAAGAATTTCTGTTGGTCAAGATAAAAATAAATTTTCTACTAAATCATATGGAACCACTGCACAGAGTAAAATTTTACTATTACAGAACGACCAAAACTGATTCCCTGGCAAACATTTTTCGGTCAGACAGTATTTAATACTTTTTTAATGGAAAGATTTGACATCAGGGAGTAATCAATTAGCACTGAAAAATCTTTATTTTTTTTTTCAGTGTTTCAGACTGTAGGCGTTTTCGTGTCTTTTAAGACGGTACATTGCATTTATAAAACAAAAGTTGTATATTCTAGAATATGATGCTGTGGATTAGTTCTTATGACATTTTTCTCGAGTGTTTGTCCGATTTGAAATCCAAATATAAAAAATAGAATTAACCTGGCTTTATATATCTTCCACGTCTTTTAGTACGAAACCCGGGTTTTCTATTATTTTGGAGGAACACTGCCCTTCCCACTATCGAAACCGTGCTTATCTGAGGGATTGGAAAATAATGATTATTGCAATATATTGCCAAATAAATCTATTTCTGAGAATTTATGAAGAGTTTCAAAGAAAAAATTAGGGTCGTATTTTAATAAAAAGTGAGATTGGATTGGGTGAGCATATCAATATGAGAGTTCCTCAACTATTGGGAAAGAACTCTTTAGAATAATAGATGTTAAAACACCTTAGCAACTATCTTATTTTTCACCGGAAAATTTTCTCATCCTATGTTTTTCAAATTCATCTTTGGGGTTCTCAATTGATACTTGAAAACTTTTACTGTGCTTAACTCTTCTTTAGTATAGTTGTTGCACACAAGCAGCTTTTCTTTGGGTCTACAGTATAATTTAATTTATATTGGAGTTCTATTCAATCTCTTTTGAGAAACTTGAATAGGATCACGTTTTTTTTTTCTGTACATGTCGATAGGTGTTGATATATTTATAGTCATATATTGTTTAACTACTTTTCAAGCTCAGTCTTAAAAAGATACTTAGGCCTTCTCTACATTTTCCTCTAAACCAGAAGCACAAATAACATAATTTTGAAATCTGCTGTTGCAACAGAAGAATTTGACCATACGTCTAACAACTGCATTTTCATGGTGGGTAAAATGACTCTTTTAGATTACACATTACTAAAAACCTAGTTTTGCAATTTTCTGAACTACTTTTTCCCAAAAAAGGAAGACCACTTATATCATATACAGACACTTCAAATCAGCTGATTCTGGAATTTTCGCATGCATCTCTAGAACAGTTAATATCTTTTAACATGAAATTAAAAATAATAATTAGAATACAAGAGAACTATATCTATAGAATCGACCCCAAACACCAAAATTTCGAAAGTTTAGAACTTGCACAAATTGTCCAACAATAAATCTTTTAGCTTCACAAATATTTAATGATACGTTTATAAACAACTCGTAATTATAATATTTTTATTTCATAAAAGGCAAACAGATATTTACCTGCATTAAAAAGCTTTGAAGTATTTTAAAACATTAATATTCGGAGCCTCTTAAGTTCTTTTAAGAGACCCCAGGGTTCGAAAGAATATTAACCGGAGTATTTCACGTAAGTAAAGTGTTTTGCATGTTTCCTGATAAAAATATTCTTTGTCGAAAAATTTATTTTATCAAGCTGGATCAACAAAATCTCTTACAGTGAGGTGGAATAATTAACAACTACAAAAATGAGCAAAAGACCTGAAGTAATTTTGACATAAAAAAGAAACTGAGCTTATGAGACAAAGTGAAAACAACAAGAATTGCAAGAATAATAACAGTGGAATCAAAAATAATGCTATTTATATTAAAATAAATAATTACAAGAAATAACAACATACCAGAAACAGATCAAACTGAACTCTCCCTTCCGTATTAATGTTTTTATTCTCACGTCGACCCATTTGCTTGCTTTGTAATACCACTTCCCTTATCACTGATCTATAAGAAGCAAAATAAATAAATAGAAGACAAAAAGGTTTAAGACACTACAGGAATAAAATCAATCTTCAAACACATAACTAACAAATAATCCAATCCAGATTGCCCTTTAAACAAAGGAAACTCCAACTGGAGTTTTTAGGCATTAGGGAAACTACTCATCGATGTAAAAGTACAAATAATTTGATAGTTTGATACTTATTAAATAATTTGATAGAGCTAATAATGAGATTCTTCACAACAAAGAGTTCAATTTAGGAGTAAAAATGGTATATTCCTAGCCCCCCCCCCTAGGTAAAAACAGAAGAGTCTCTTTTTTCTGACCTGTTGCTATTCCTAGGCCTCCTTGGTAAAAACATAGTCCCCTTTTTTGGCCTATTAGAGAGGGCACGTTCAATGTGTTTGTTATATGATTTGCTAGGCCTTTTCTACAGAAACAGCTTACAACCCTGTCGCCCTGCCTAGCAACAGCTGGAGTTAAATCCAATGTCTCGTGTTGTCATCCACAATAGACCTTCTTTATATAGTTTCATTATCTGTGACCGTAGACATCCGTCGTTTTACACCTAAAAAATAAATGAGAAGAAAAGAAAGCATCTTTCTTCTTTATTTCTTTCAACTTGTTCAAACATTTCTCTAAATGTCTATCAATTACATCTTAGTTCTTTGTAGATGTTTTTCCAGCGGTTATAACTTAAGAAGTAAACTTGAATTGGCAAAAAGGACCAAGACATTTTAATGGCTACCAAACATAAGTTTATACACGATATACCAAAATGAAACCACAGTATTAAGCTACAAACTGCAATTTCCAAACATTCTTTTCTTCATAAATTTGTATAAAACCCTGTTCCTAAAAAAAAAACTCAAAGCCATATCATTGTTCTTAAGAAAAAAAGAAGAAAATGCCATTACTATTTTTTTCCAGGAAAAGTGTAACAGAACAGAGAAATATGTGTAACAATAACCAGAAATCACAACGGAAATATTAAATATAAGAAGAGAAAAAAAAGGAAAATTCTAGGAAATATCCTTCACAAGCGGAAAGTATAAATGACAGTAAAGCTAAAGATATTAAGTTTGAGCATTAGAACTGTGTGAAGTATCACAGTTGACACTAATATTAAATACATAAAAACAGGAACATTTAACATAAAAAGCAGTACCTGGAATTTTTAATCCTACCAAGATAATCGAAGTTCTGAGCTTTGAGTGTCTTTGCTCTATTGATGAGATATGGCAAATCAAAATTATTAATATTGTAACCAGTAAGAATATCTGGATCAACCTCACGGACAAAGGCTGCCCACGCCTGAAAAAAAAAAGAGAAATTGTAAAATAATGTATACTTTTAATGCATGGAGGTATTCATTGACAAGAAACAAAAGTACACAAAAAATAAATGTAATTAAATAAAAATAAATACATGAAAACAAGTAGAATTCATGGTTAGCAAAGAGCCTCATTATTATAATTGAAACTTTGAATAGAATCGAAATTCAAAAAAAAAACTGTCTATTTTTGCTCCAAAAATGTTCAAGAAATCTTAAAGAGAACTATACCCATCACCTATTCATAAAATGAATCAGTAAACACGCTAACAAAAGGAGCCATTTCATGGACAATGATTGCAGAAAAAGGAAACAGATATTTCTGGTTTTATTGCTCCAAGTAAAAGCTTCTGAATCTATTCCTTTGTATAATGATAACAATCTTCATCGGCAGTTTATCAGCCCTCATTACATAAACTTAAAGGTTGGAGAATTTTCTACAAGAGAAAAGACACTTTTTACCAAAATGAAATATTTTATGATAAACAGAGTAGAGTAAAAATAAGAAACTCCCACGACACCCAGAACTTACTCAAGAACCAAACAATACTTTTGACAGAACAAACAAAAAAGGTTGTCCTTTATTGGGATGGGGGTAAGCTTTCTCGGGGGGAGGGGGAGAGAAGTAGATAGAGTAAAAACAAGGTCGGATGAAATCTAATTTCAGTCCTAAACATATCTAGTAAAAGTTGAATAAAAATTAGCAGGACTATTGGCAGAAATCAATACAAAACAGAAAAATTGAATCAGAAAGAAACCAGCCTTCAATAAAGCAAAGACGGAAAAAATCTAAAATGAATTACAAATGATTAGAACGTGCGAAAAGAAGGTACACAGGACTAAAATTTGATACTAGCTTCAGACACAACCTAGGAGAGCGTTCGTGAAACATATTATATAGACGAAGTGAACAGTTAAATGAGTATCAATATAAACAACCCAAGTGAAGGTAGAATCAATACGATTCAACCCAAAAACCGAAAACCAAGAAGTCAAAACATGTAAGTATCTAGACGAGGATCGAGTAGTCCCGTCGTTTGACAACATAGCACATGTTGCGCTGCACCGTTGTAGCTGGTAGCATTATTTTTCTAATATCTAATACGCTAGAGCGCTACTTAAATGATAAATATATATTTGAATACGATTCCAGTTATACCATCATTACAGAAAAAAAACACAAACTAACCTCTAGCAACTTATCTTCAGTATCAAAACACATGACCTCTGAGCCAACAATAGGAGCGCATGTGTTTAATGTCATGACATTTCGAATAAACGGCTCAGGTTTACCTTGTTTGATAACCATGCTCGCAATCTGAATAACTGGATCTTTATCTGGCTCAGGAAATACCCCTAAAACAAAAACGAAAAGTTTTGAAAATTGGTGTAACAAAAATTGTGAGCAAACCCTGTAAAGCTGGATTCGAATTCAAATTGATTAACCTAATTCGTGCAACACAGATGATATGCCCAGGAGCAAAATATCAAATAGACAGTAAGCTTACTTTTTTCTGCAGCTTTACCGGTTAAATTTCATTTTTTCCTGATAAAGTCGTTTTCACGTTTTGCGAAAGGCACAATAATTACTTATTAAAATGTACAATTGCAAAAATTTGTATTCTTCACAAGTGATTAAATTAGCTGTACAAAAAAGAACAATTCATTGAAATAGGTGCGGTCATGGAAGCTCCAAGTTATCAATCCTGCCAGCAATGACCTGGATAGACATAATTTGTCCCAGATTAGGCAAAATCATGAAAGAGCAAATTTGCGAATAGGTATTCAGCTTAAGATATACAAAACCTTACGAACTTGTGCCATTTTCTAAGGCCACACCCCGCCCAGTACTGTGCTTCGTACTTAGAGGCACATTGCTTTCTCGTTTGTAGTGTAAAACCAAAACAGGTTTTTCACATATAACGCAAAAACTTCAACCGTACAAAACGTGTCCTTAATTTTAGAGGATCACTATCACTTCTTGACCCAACAGCTTTTATACTAAAATTTAAATTTTGCTTTACTAAAAAAAAATCCAGGATTACTTTTTTTTTGGTTATGAAAACCAAACATTCAACAATTAAAAGATTAAATGCCATGTTTTAGTTTTATAGTTTACTTTCACTCAGATACTTAATTCTAACATGATGAACAGTAAGTTTACGGTATTTGAATCCCGATATTTAGAGTAGGTTCAACATTTTGAAGTTTTTTTAATGTTATGAGCAAAATCTCTCTTTTTACAATTATATAAGTATTACCCGAAAAATCCTGAATCAGGTTATCAAAAACGGGGCTATTTTTAACAAATCATTGAGCTGCTATTGGAAGCTATTAATGTGTAGTGTCCGTCATTTCTTTGTCGACAACTGCATCAATCTACGCACCAAAACTATACAAATTTTACTCAAAGTTTTATCGTTTTCCACCCATTTATCTTACCGGCATATATTTCAACTCACCACACATACTCAATACTCAGAAAGAAGAGATATTATAGATAACTTTATTTTTATAAACTTGGGACAAATAACTTGGGTACAAATATTGTTCCAGAATTTGAAACAATATTATATTTAAAACTTTTGGTCAGATCAGCTTCTGGGTAGCAGGTGCAGCGGTCGAGTGAGTCTCGAGTGGAGTGATAGTTCCATGACTTATTTTGCTTTAAAAGTTTAAATGACTTATCTTTCAGTTTAAGTATCATATTTGTCAATGTTGACTTTGAAAACCCTTGAATACCCTTCTTGGTTGAAATTAAACACAATTTATAAAACAAGAATTTCGCTGTATTGTGATTTTAGACTATATTTGAATATTAGCCAAGTAGTCAATAAACTTAGAACCCTTTTGATGCAAATTATAAGGGAAAAACGGGAGCCGGTTTCAGATAATATGGTGTTCTATTTTCTAACGTTCAAATTGCAAATTTAAGCTCATAGACTACAAAAACATGGAACTTCGACTTCGACGCATATTAGAAATGGTCAATAGTTTTAACTACTGGGATTATTGAATAGAGTTGAGAGGGAACAATGTATTTTATCTAAAAATACAAGCATTTTATTGTCTCAAATATTACGTTTTATATTTGACAACATACTTATTCTTTTTCTTGATACTTTAATAATACAAATTGACAAAATAAATACCATCACATCGGCAAAACAATAGGTTTCATCCCTAAGCCTGGAATTGGAAAAAAGAACATTTTGGAACCTAATCTCCTAATTTTCGGGGAAGGTGGAACATTTTGTCATTCTTTTACACTTTTGGCAAGTAGAAGAGACCTCCTCCCTTCCCGCTCTAATCCTGTGTGCAGGTAGCGTTTATGGCATAATTATGTCGTAGCTTATACGATATATTTATAATTCACCAATCAAAGATATTTCAGTTTAACTATTTCACCATTACAATTGTTTGGGTACTACGTTCGATACCAACCAGAAGAAATTCAAGAACCTTACCCTGTAATTTAAAGTTCACAAACAAAATGAACTGAACCATTAGTAACGTTATTGATAAGGATTTCAAGGAAAGTTGAATATGTCAAATATTTATTTTATGTTTACGATATACATTTATATCAACAAACTTTTTTTATTTATGTTTTAATTTTGTTAATAATTCCTAATTATAACATAGCTTTTCTACTGAAAACAAAGGTACATTAGCCCCTCGACATTGTTAAATACAAAAATAAGTAACATGAAAAAACGAAAAAAAAAAGAATAGCAGAATTTACTTAAGATGCATATTTTACACCAAAATTAACACATTGTTGCTTAAAATATTGTCGTATGGCTAAAAAATTTTGAAAAATAATTTGAATGTAAACAACCAATTGCTTTAAATTCTTTCCAATAGTCAAGCTTATGAAAGCGTGTAAAACCTGGATGAAAGAGTATATGGAAAACTAACAATAAACGAATTTTAAATCTTAATTCTGGTTTGAAATGATATTAAACCCAAAGTTAATAAATTAGCTATCCGACTCCTGAAGCTAGATTTACACTCAGTCAAAACAATTCGGCTTTCAAAAATCATCCATGAAATTTCTGCTGGAAACGCTAAAAATTTTGTGCCAAATGTCAGAATATCCTGTAAGATTCTTGTCAAGAGTTCTATTTCTACTGCCCTATAGTATCCTTTGAAAAATATTGAAGAGAACTGGGAACCTCCCTGCATAACTTAGGATTTCAAAGTAAATAATTAAGCACAACCCGGTAAAACCTTTAAAATGAACTTTAAAAAAAAAATCACTCCAAGATATTGCTACCGACTGGAAAGCATTTGGCAACAAGTGTTGTCAAAACGGGGGTCAAAGGAGCCATATTCGTTCAAATTAACAAGAGCTAAGAGCTCATATGGCACTTGAGACGAGGTCGGAAGAGCCAAGAGCTCATATGGTATGAGCTCTAGCAAAATTCTAAGAATCAATAGATTGCTTTAAAAGGAAAATCAGAGGCTTAATGCCAGTCGGGATTTCAAATAAGAGCTCTGAGTCACGAGGTCTTTCTAAATATCAAAATTCATTTAGATCCGATCACCCACTCACAAGTTAAAAATACCTCAGTTTTTCTAATTTTTCCTCTCCCTTCAGCCCCCCAGATGTTCGAATCGGGGAAAACGACTTTATCAAGTCAATTTGTATAGCTCCCTGACACGCCTACCAATTTTCATCGTCCTAGCACGTCCAGAGACTCCAAACTCACCAAAGCACTGAGCCCCACCATCTAACTTCCCCAAAGAGAGCGGATCCAGTCCGGTTACGTCATTCACGTATCTACGACATTTATAAGCATTTTCCAAGATTTCTGGTTTCCCCCTCCAGCTCCCCCAAGGTCAACAGATCTGGTCGGGATTTGAAATAAGAGCTCTGAGAGATGAGTTCCTTCTAAGTATCAAATTTCATTAAGAGCCGGTCACCCGTTCTTAAGTTAAAAATACCTCCATTTTTCTAACTTTTCCAAATTGACAGCCCCAGCTCCCCCAAAGAGAACGGATCCGTACCAATTATGTCAATCTCGTATCTATAACTTGTGCTTATACTTCCTATCAAGTTTCATCCCGATATCTCCACTCTAAGCGTTTTCCAAGATTTCCGGTTTCCAAGATTTCTGTTTCCCCCCTCCAACACACTATGTCCCCGGATCCGATTCGAATTGAAAATAGAGCGTCTGAGAAATAAGATTCTTGTATATATCAAGCTTCATTGAGATCCGATCACCCATTCGTAATATACCTCGATTTCACGTTTTCCAAGAAATCTGGCTTCCCCCTCTAACTCCCTTCAATGTCACCGGATCTGGTCGGGATTTAAAATGAGTGTTTTAAAGCACAAGATCCTTGTATATATCAAATTTCATTAAGATCTGATCACTCGTTCGTAAGTTACAAATACCTCATTTTTTCTAATTCTTCCGATTACTCCCCCCCCCCCAGCTCCACCAAAGAGAGAGGATCCAGCTCGGTTATGTCAGTCACCTATCTTGGACTTGTGCTTATTCTTTGCACCATGTTTCATCCTGATCTCTCCGCTTTAAGCGTGTTCCAAGATTTTTGCCCCCCCCCTAATGACACTGGAACCGAGCGGGATGGAAAAAATAAGAGATCTAAGTTTCAAGTCCTTCCAAATATGAAATTTCATTTCAGATATGATCGCTCTTTCGCAAGTTAAAAATACCTAATTTTTTCTAATTTTTAGAATTACCCCCCCCCCCCAACTCCCCCAAAACAGCAGATCCGATTCAGTTATGTCAATCCCGTATCTAGGACTTGTGATTATTTCTCCCACCAAGTTTCATCCCGATCCCTCCACTCTAAGCATTTTCCAAGGATTTAGGTTCTGCCCCCCCCCAACATCCCCTTCACCGGATAAGGCTGAAATTTAATATAAGAGCTCTGAGACATGATATCCTTCCAAACGTCAAATTTCATTAAGATCTGATCATTCCTTCTTAAGTTAAAAATACCTCATTTTTCTATTTTTTCAGAATTAACCCCCCCCCCCCCCAAATCCCCCAAAGAGAGCGGATCCGTCCCGATTATGTCAATTACGTATCTAGGACTTGTGCTTATTTTTCCCACCAAGTTTAATCCCAATCCCTCCACTCTAAGTGTTTCCCAAGATTTCAGGTTCCCCTCCTTAATTCCCCCCAATGTCACCAGATCCAGTCAGAATTTAAAACAAGAGGTTTGAGACATGATATCTTTCCAAACTTAAAATTTCATGAAAGTCCGATCACTCCTTCGTAAGTTAAAAATACCTCATTTTTCTAATTTGTTCAGAATTCCCCCCCCCCAACTCCCCCAAAGACAGCGGATCCGTCCCGGTTATGTCAATCATGTATCTAGGACTTGTGCTAATTTTTCCCATCAAGTTTCATCCCGATCCCTCCACTCTAAGCGTTTTCCAAGATTTTAGGTTCCCCCCCCCCCTCAATTCTCCCCAATGTAACCGCATCCAGTCGGGATTTAAAACAAGAGCTCTGAGACACGATATGCTTCCAAAATTCAAATTTCATTAACATCCGATCACTCCTTCGTAAGTCAAAAATACCTCATTTTTTCTATTTTTTTCGAATTAATCGGCCCTCCACTCCCCCCCCCCCAGATGGTCAAATCGGGAAAACGACTATTTCTAATTTAATCTAGTCCGGTCCCTGATACGCCTGCCAAGTTTCATCGTCCTAGCTTGCCTGGAAGTGCCTGAAGTAACAAAACCAGGACGGACCGATAGACAGACAGACCGACAAAATTTGCGATTGCTATATGTCACTTGGTTAATACCAAGTGCCATAAAAAAAAAGAAAAAAAAGTCCGCGAATATCCAATGCCCCTGAAAATTAAAAGAACTAGAAAATTCTGTGCAAGCATATTTTTAATTTACCAAAATTTCGTTTTCATTAGAAGGGTAGTGTCCACTGACATATTTGAAATATTATACCCGTTTTTCAATATTTTATTTCGTTTCATTTGTAAATTATTTGATCCAAATTTACAATTTCAGGGTAGGCAGATGTTTTTATTTTAAACTGTTTGTTATAATTTTACAATTTAAATGGTTAGTGTGCCTAACATTATCCATTAAAGAAAAAAAAACAAAGATTGGTCAAATGTAAAGCAAGAATGAACAAAGATATTTAATAGAAAAAAATAATTCATACTACAATTTAGATTTTAGTTAACTTTATGATTTTGGTAGGTAGCACTAGACTGTGTTGGTTTCCGATGTTATATTTGCCTTTTTCTTATTCAGAGAAAAATAACTTTCTTCTCCCATCAGTAACCCATAATTTATTGGATTGATATATTCTGTAAATCTGTGAACTGGAAAAATGACTTAGTTTAGGCAGGTCGAATGCTTTTTGCATATTTAGGACCAAATGAAAGCAGCCACGATGATAAAAACCTTTTCGTCCGGCACACTCTATGTCAAAAGACATAACACGAAATGGAGCCACCTTTGCCCAGTCTCCCTCGGGCGTGTGAGAGATTAGGTCATTCCAAGCCACATCTACTTCTAGCTGACAGCGTGATTGCGGCGCTGGGTTCCCACTTTTTGACCTCAGGCGGTACTTTCCTCCTGGAAGCTCAATCCAGTTGCATCCTACAATCTTCGAATCAACCATATACCTACAACGAAAGATAATATGAAAACTTAAAACAAAAGTATGACAGTCCTAAGATCATATGCATATTCAAAAGCAAAGTTTTAAGCATTAATAGTTGGAATTTGCTAGGTTGAAAATATGATGATGGTAGATATTATGCTTGGGCCTTTGATTTTTTTATATAAGTTAGTAATTTTTATACCACACTGGCTAATCATGACAAAACGAAAGAACTGCAAAGAAGAGAGAAACGAGGATAATAAGAGCCAGTTAAAAAAAAAAACAAAGAAGACTATGTAAATAATTCACTCAAGACCTCCTTTTAACCGTCATCAGTGCAAATTATAACAAAAAGTACAGAAAAAAAATCCAAGGGATAATATAAAACCAAACCTTAAAACACTGAAACTAAAAGGTATTTGTTTTCTTCATTATCCTTTGAATTTTTAGCTGTATTTTCGTTATTGTTATTTGCATTGAAAACGGTTAGGCGGAGGTCTTGACCGAAATACTTGCATAGTCCTCTTCGCTTTTCACTACCTATTTTTATCCTCGTTTCTCTCTTCTTTGCGGCTCTATCTTATTGTGATAGGTGAGAGCCATTTTTCGGACATCACCGACTAGACATCACAAAGGAATGTAATTCAAAACCGTGAAAAATCTAAATATTCATTTATTTACTCTTGACGACCAAGCAGCTAGAGAAGAAAAAAGATGAGTTTCTTCAGTCTAGAATAAATCATATAAATGTACCGTATTATAAAAAACTTGATTGAAAACTATTGTGATTTTTCTTGTGTGCTACTGTAGTCAGTGTGTTCGTTTGTTTTTGGGGGGTTCTTTGTGTTTTTTTTTTTTTTTTTTTTTTTTCGATAAAAACTGAAGTAATTTTTTTATTGTTAAAAGTATAGTAGAATAAAAGAAAAAAAACGCAAATGGTTTATATGTCTTCATTGTATTAGTTTACTACTCATATTTCAAAGAAAGAACCATTTTCTGAGGAGCAAGAGACAAAACTTGAACATGAAAGTTATTTGACTTAGGAAAGAGAGGCCCTTGTTTCTACGTGATGTATCGCGAAGTTAGTTAAGATTTAGATTTCCATTTTTACAAGGAATTATCACTATTTGTAATTTCGATAAATATATAATGATAATACTACGATACTAATTGTCAAGTTCCAGTTACCTACTGGTGTAAATTCCTTTAAAATTACATTATCTAAAAATTAAGGCTATGGAGGTAAAGGTTAGTCCAAGACAGATCTAACCAGGAATGATCATGTATAAGCCACCCTCGAGAAATCCAAATCATTTCAGATTAGTTAGTAAAAATTAAGCAATATTTACAGTTTAGTTTTGAAAAGTTTTAATAGGGGCTAAATCGTGGAAATTTGGGGCCCGATCTTTCTGAAAATATTTTTTTTATTTAATATAATAATTTATATTTGTATAGTGTTGATGGTAGCAATTTGAGATTGTTATTTCAAAGGGAAGGGAAGGGGTACTTGATCATTTGGGACAATCTATTGGGATATCTAGTCACCAAAAGATTAAAAGCTTTCTCTAGCCCAAAAGGTACCGGGCATAATTTCGTCTTCTGTACACAGTAGTAACAGTGAGGCCAAATTAACCCACTAGATATCATTTTTTTTTTATTCTGATCAGAATCCAAGACAAATCTATCAGTCAAAAGATAAATATCCTCCTTTTTGTTCTTCTGTAAAAGTATAAAAATCACATAAATTACTACTACAACTAACAACTCACCGGAGCACCAAGCCGCATGAGGCCACCACAGCTAGGCAAGCTCCTCGTCCATTCCAACAAAAAAAAAACGATTTAGAAAAGCACCTGAATTTTGGGTTAAAAAAAAATTTATCTTACCTAATTTCAAACTCAATATTACTCTCATATGCAACATATGAATGTATATCATATGGAGGAACTTTTCCTTGTTCAAGCAATCGTTTAGCAGCAGCCACCATTTTTGGAAGAGTCACGGTAATCTTAACAAAATTGATCTTCTTGTTGCCTCTGTAGCCGTACATAGATTCTTTCTCTTCAATATCAATCGAAAGTACACAATCCGTCATGTGTTCTTTATTACCTTTGAAATCAGCTAGAAGGGCTTGATTTAATGCTTTCTAAAAACAATGAATAACAATTAACTTCGTAAAGTTCATAAGTGTTTCATACAAAATTTCTTGATAGCAGGTTTTTTGACACCGTCAATTACTTAATGATATGAACCTGGTCTGAGCTGGATACAAATTTAACCCCCCCCTAAAAACAAAAGAATTTCCCAGTAACGAAATATTTCAAAGGCAGCGTTATATGGCTATTAAGTAAAGATTGATAAGCAAGTGGTAGTAAACACTTTGGAAGAGGCTCATTCACATGGAAACTGAAGGTTCTAGTGGCTGTTTTACGATTCAAAAGAAATTGGGCGGAGGGTGGGGGGATAGCTCCCCTACCACACCTTTTTGACTAACCCGTCCCCCTACCCCCTAAGGTATCTGATCAAAATTTTGAGATAGCCTTTTCGTTCGGAATAGTCAAACGGTCGAATATTCTAAAGGAATTGGAGGAAAGGCGAGCCCCACAGCCCCTAGGCAAGGATTATAAATTATACAAGCCGACCAGTATTTACTTAGCAGTTTTACTATTGGGAAGGAGGGATATTTGATGCTTGATGTCAGAAGAAGCTAAGGATATTAAGTTGAAATTTTCAGGGAATGTTCAGGGAAAGTGTCGAACTAAATCAATAGACACCACATGCATCTAAGCTATCAAAAGGGCGTATCTGCAGTATTTCAGGGACGGTTAGGAGTATTAACTTAAAACTTCCTGGGCATGTTTAGGGAGATTTTGAACTAAATAAAAAGACAGTATGTGCAACCCTAATGTCAAAAAGCACATGTGCAATATCGCAGGCACAACAAAGTGTATTAACTTGAAGCTTTCAGAGAATGTTGAATGGATTCAAAGAGTTGCATTGCAGTGCAAGAATGTTTAAATTCGATACCTTAATGTCTAAATATAATCTAAATGTCTAAAAGTGATGAATTAATGTTAAAATGAGATGTATTACTATATAATGGTGATTCGAGTTTGAATTGTCAAAGGGGAATATCCGCAATATCTCCTGAATTACTAAAGTTAAACGGTAACGGTAATTACTAAAGGTAAAGGATAAGACAACTCTAATATCCATAAGAAATGGCTTGCCACAATATTTTATTGAGGTAATTGGAATTCAAAGTTGATAAATAGAAACCCTATACAGAGAAGATAAACTCTGTAAACACAGTTACCCAGTAAAGGGTTAATTTTATCTTTTCCAGAATTGAAAAAAAAGTTCCACTTTCGATTAATTTTTGAAAGAAACAGCAAAATTATTTATCCTTAAGCTTTTTAATTGTAGGAATAACTAGAGAAAGGGGAATGGGTTTATTATTTACTTGTTTTATCCTTTTTTTTAAATCTTCTATCTATGATATTTTAAATAAGTCTAATGGCGTAACCAATACAGAATAAAACATCTTTAATTTAACTTGATTCAGAGGCTAGATCATTGTGTGAACAGATTTTTAAAACTCGGACGACTAAATATATAACCACGCATCTTTTCACAGAAGGAGGGTGGTTTGACAAGAAATGCAGATAAAGCTCCTTTTGGGCAGAACCGTTCCTAGGATTGGAGATGTCCACGGAAAAATTAATTACAGCGCCTCATCCTGACTCAAATACAAGAATAAAAGCCAAGTCAAAATGAAAAAGTTGATCCCCCAACCGCACCCCCCAGCTGCAGCATCCCAGCAGCTAGACCAGTTCACCCACCCCCGCCCTAGAAACGGCTCTGATTGTGGGTGAGCTTCTCGTGCATAGAGAGTTCATTATTATGTGTATTTTTTAGAATTAAAACATCTAAGAAATTAAGACCACAAAATTCCAAGCTCTAACGTAAATTGAAGATTTAAATCGAAAGTGTTCAAATAAAACAACAAATAAATTCATTTTCATGTTCCCAAAGGGACAAAATAACTTCAGCAAAACGAAGCCAGAAAGAGTGTTCCAAGAGAAAATTATTCAAAACAGAATTGTGCACTTCATGTACGCTTCTTGTGATGTCAATAAATGTGAACAGGTCTTACAAAGAAAAATAGAGGATAATTTTGCTAGGTCATATTACAATACCTTAGAATTTGATACAATAATGACCCTGCTTCGCCTGTGCAACTATCTGCTTCGCCTGTGCAAATTTCAATAGATAAGTCGCTGATGCATGAAAATAAAAATGATGATTTTGATTCTGCCGTGGCTTTTCGCATTTTTGACAATCCAGGTCATTTGTTTTGTTTATGAGACAACTTTGATGTCCGAAGCAAATGGATAACCCCATTTTTTAGGGAGCCAATTGAAATTCAAAATACAAAAAAGAAACTTTTTTTTTAAGTAGAGATACTGGATATATTCCTATAAACCCAATTTACAATAAGTTAATATTAAGAGATCCGAGTAACGCTTTTTCTCAGTTTAAATAAAGATCATCTGAACACTGCTAATAAAATCAGGTGAATAGCCAAGCTATGTCAGCCACTAAGCAAAGAATTCTTGCCCAATCAATTTGTAAATAGTCTTTCTTTTATTTTTGCTTTGTTTGTGTTCTTTTATTTATTTATTCAGTGTTTATTCTGCTCTGTTTGAGTTTACTTTTTTTTTCTTAATTAGCATCGAAGAGGGCTTGGCAAAACTCCTTGCCGAAATGTCTGCTTTTGTCCTTTTCGATTTTTTCCTGTCTGCTGCCTGATATTACCTCGTTTTTTCAGTTATTTCTTTTTTAATTATATTTTGTGTTTGTTTGTTTGTTATGCGTGATGTTGAATGAAATCAAAAGATGCTTAGTGTACCAAAAATGTCGAAACGGCATATTTTCCATATCTCAAGAACAGCTAAGGGCATTAAGTAAACCTTTAAGCGGAAGTTAAAGGGGATATTGAACTATATATTCCTCTTTAACTGGCGTAACTGCGATGCTTCAGGTACGATTCAAGGTATTTAATTGATAATTTTAAGTCAAAACTTTCAGGACGAGTTAAGAGGAATGTTAAATTAAATCAAAAGACATTCTGTACATCCAGGTTGTAAGAAGATCATGTCGAACAAGAAGGCTTACTTTATTTTCAATTAATATATTTGCTCATACAAAAAGAGAACTTTAATGAAAGCACAACTTCGATTAAGGTACAAGGAAAAATAACCTTAGTAAAACAGAACTTTTGAATGTTTACGAACAGGAATAAACCGTACGATTGGCGTCCATAAGTAAGGGCAACAAATCTTTGGTAGAATTAAACCTAACGTAATTAGCGTCATCACTTCTTAGGCTTTTTGAAAGGCGATCGATCAGTTCTGATTTCCTCTTTAAAACAAGTACTTCCAGAGATTCTCCACAGATTTATTATCATCTGGCCTTTCCTTTTCTTTGGAACGAGCTTTTTGTGCTGCTTACAGCATGCTTTGAGCCAAACCAATGTTCAAAAAGTCCTTCTCTTCTACTGCTTTCTTCAGACGTTCTCCTGCTTCTTCCAGAAGAGTATCACCGATTTTTTTTTCTTCTATTTGGCCATCTCTTTTTTTCGTAGAATGTCTCACTCTAGCTCCGCTATTTTCTGTTTCCTCTAGACCAGGGCCTAGACTGCCAATTCAGCATCTTTCTTTTCAGCTTAAAGCTTTTCTTTTTCCAATTCATCCTCTCTTCGTCCAATAAAGTAAAGTTCATAGCTGATCTGGCCAAACACAGCAGTTTCTTTGTGATCGGCACAAGCTAGGGTTTGTTCGCATAGTTGCGCAAAGCATCAGCAACAAGAGCTTTGGCGTTTATGGTCCGCTCCTCGGTAGGGGCTTGCATGCTAGTCATTAACTAAGCTGAACGAGAAAATCCCCACCCCACATCTGCGCTTCCATGGCAGAGCGAAAGAGCTGCTCTAATTACTCGACCCAAGGCCTAATGTTTCACATCATCACCTGGTGTCTTCATTTCTAGGATCTTTGGCAAATAGCTATCGATTCCTGCACTGTTCGTGGGTGGTGACACAGGATCCGACTGTAATAATAACCAACCTCCTTTGACTTTCTCTATGTTCGTCTTAAACAGAAGTTCTCTTGCGATGTAGAGAGCATCACAGCAACCCATTTGCTGGGAATCTGGCTTGAGAAGGCTGAGGCAGCTAAGGCTTCGGAAAAACTCGTTGTACAGAGGGCATTTTGCCAATAAATTTCTTACAGCAGCTTTAACGTGCTTCAAAACTCCTAGGAAAAAAAAGTTTCCTATCTTTCTGAGGCACTTTTGAAGGAGCAAGAACTCCCATGATCCGCTCATTACACAAAGCTTGCTCTAGATATTCTTTTGAAGCACTGTCTGCGTTTTCAAAACCCACGGCGAGGTGATGGTTGACCCCATCGGCACGTACAATCGGTTCGAGAAGAACTGTGCATAAGCGAAGCAAAAAAAATCAGCACATGAATCAATCGGCTTTTGTCGCTGAAACACTCAAGTGAATACAGTGAAGGTATTTGCAGAACTCACAGCAAACTCGATATCAGCTTTCATTTTTGGCTTTCTTAGCCAACTGACAATTTTCAGATACTTTAAATTTGAAGTAAAGTATTTTAAGCTCTTTTCTTCAGCACAAATTCTAGAAAATATTCCATCAGAGCAGGCCATTGCTCGGTCAAGCGGTCTGCAGCTTCTTCCACGGTAAGCCACCTAGTGGGGACATTCTTTACGAACTTATGTCACGGAGCCTCAACTTTTAGCAGACACTGGCTAAAATCGTTACAACGAGTAGACCATCAACGGAAGAAATGGTAAACAGCAATTATCAAATCAGAAGATTCCTCTTCGAGTTCCTGTAGTCCTTTTTGGAACGCATTATGCACTAAATGGATATTGCAGGTACCGATATTTAAGATAATATGTTCTAATATGCCGAATGATAACTAGTTTTTAAACATGAACAAGAAGAAGAACAATAGGGAATTATTTTCGAAAGACGGTGGAATTCTATATCTGAGTGAATATTTCGACCCTACGTCCAAGGGCCACCCTCAGCAAAACATAAATATATAAAAGAAAAAATGCTTACGATAAAATACGACCATTAAAACTGAAATGAAAATTTTAGTCTAAATTTTTGAAGGAGCAAAACTAAAATAGAATTCCCTATTGTTGATGTTTATGGTGGAAAGGCAGTGGGGTCTTCGTCGCTATTTGTAAGTTTTCGCCCCTTCAACCAGTACCATACCCGTATCTGGAGCTCTTTCACCCCAGTACTGTTTGTGATCTCATTATATACCAGTACAAAGTTCGACATCTGGATGACTTTACCAAAAATATCTGGATGTATATGTCAACAAGTAGGTCATTTTTGGCATTTAACGAGGAGCCTTCCGGAACCCGGAAACATAGTTTAAAAGACGTCGGCAAGACCATAATACGGAGATGCAGCAAAAAACTGGCTATGATCTTCAAGAAACATATTATTTCTGCCTTTGAAGCCGCATCTCGCTCGCAGGACATCTCAAGCTTCTTCTCTGGTACAACCTTTCCAGCTTGTGACTTGTTTGCGGCTGAAGTTGATCCAGTGAGTCTAGGTTGACGTGGGTTTAGCACAGTAGACCCGTTCATCTTGTGTTCTTTTTTGCGGCATGTTGAAGAAGAGCTTGAAACATTTTTGGCAGCTGAGTATCGTTTTGAATATTTTGCAATAAAATGAATTGTCACCATCACTACTTTTGGCATACCACTCTTGAATTATGCTTCCAGTACCGTCTTCCCTGCCAAGCCATTTTTCCGAAAATTTTGTTTTATCCATCACTCAAACTGACCCGAAAAAATAACAGGTGTTAAAAAAAAGTGACATGTCATAAAAAAGTGACAAAAAGTGACTGCGGCCGATCCCTGTATTGGCTGGAACTTTCAGGGAATGTTGAGGGGGTTGTTGAGATAAATCCAAACACACTATCCAGATTGTTAAAACGGAAACAATCTGGTGTAATACCAATGGTATTATGTCAAAACTTTTAAGGCATGTTAAGAACTAACTGTTAAAGGCATGGAGTTGAAATATACAGAGAACTTTGAGCAGGATGTTGGTCTAATTCAAAAGACACTACGTGCATACAGGACGTCAAAAGAGTGTCTACAGTATCCCAGGAAAAATTAAGGACTTTTTAATCGAAACCTTTTATTCGGAGCTTTTGGGGGATTATTATGAGGGATGTACAACTAAATTAAAAGAGACTATGTACATCCAGGTTCTCAAAATGACGCGTCTCTCAGGAATGGCTGACAGTAAAAGGTTGAAACTTTCAGAAAATATTAGGGGAGATGTCGGACTAAATCAAAAGACACAATCAAATTTGTCAAAACGGTGCAACTGTAATATCTCAAGAGCAGCTAAGGATTTTAAGTTGAACTGTCAGAAAATGTTGAGGTGGATGTTGAACTAGATCTAAAGACATTAAGCGCATCCAAATTATGAAAAGATCGTATCTGCAATGTCTCAGGAACGGCTAAGGGCAGTGAGTAGAAAATTTCTGGTCACACTGGGCGAAATTCAGAGACACAATGTACATCCAAGTTGTCAAAATTCCGCACCTGCAATATCTCAGGAGCAGCGAAAGGTATTGAGTAGAAACTTTCAAGGACGGCTGAGGGAAATTTGAACTAAATCCAGACACTGCATGCATCCCGGTTGCCAAAAATGGCGTATCTGTAATATTTCAGAAACGGTTAAGGGTACTGAGTTGAAACCATTAGGACAAAATTAGGGGTTGATGAATAAAATAAAAAGATATTATATGTGTTTACGGGTTGTCAAAAGGACGCATCAGCCATATCTCTGGAACAGCTAAGGGCATTAAGTTGAAACTTTTAAGTTTAAACTTATAAGGCATGTTGAGGCAGGTGCTGAATTAAGTAAAAAAATAAAAAACACTACATGCATCCAGATTCTCAAAAGTGTGCGTATGCAATATCACGGGAACAGCTATGGATAAATGGCGTATCTGTAATATTTCAGAAACGGTTAAGGGTGCTGAGTTGAAACTATTAGGACAGAATTAGAGACTATTGAACAAAATAAAAGGATATTATATGTTTCAGGTTGTCAAAAGGACGCATCAGCCATATCTCAGGAACAGCTAAGGGCATTAAGTTGAAACTTTTAAGTTCAAACTTCTAAGGCATGTTGAGACAGGTGCTGAATTAAACAAATAATTAAAAAACACTACATGCATCCAGATTCTCAAAAGTACTCGTATGCAATATCACGGGAACAGCTATGGGTATTAAGTTAGAACTATTGTAGGATGGTGAGGGGAATTTTAAATCAAATCAAAAGCCACTATTTACATTGAGATTGTCAAATAATGCATGTGAAATATCTGGGGAACAGCTGAGGGCATTGAGTTGAAGCTACTAGGGGATGTTGAGCAATAACCTAGAACCCTTCGTGCATCCATTTGACAGTATGGATCATACAATCTTACTAGGAAAGCTGGAACATATTGGAGTGAGAGGGATAGCCCTGCAATGGTTTGAATCTTACCTTCAAAATAGGTGCATCTACATTGGTGACGACCCGAAGAACGACACTACTGTGAAATTTGGTGTGCCCCAAGGATCGATCCTCGGTCCCCTTTGTTTTTAGTCCATATAAATGACCTAACTCGTATCCTTAACCCGAACCATTACGTTATAAAATGCTGTAGCCTATACTTTGATCAAACATGTGAGGACATTACTAACGAGCAAGATGAACTTATAGCATTCGCTGACGACACTACAATGACCTGCTGCGGACTCGACATACCTTCACTCCAGCGGAAAACATCATATAAGAGACCTATCTGTGGATGGATGCCAACAAACGCGTCATCAATGTCAAAAAGTCTTGCATCCTATTATTTTCTAGGGTAGGAACCTTCACCCGAAAATAACAGGAATTGTGACGTCTCGTGGAAAGGTTCAACGACCAGCAAATGGATGTACAAAATATTTAGGAGTAATAGTGGGTGAAAACCTTTCTTCCCTTCCTCACATCCATGCTGTAGAATTATAGCTTTCAAGGAATCTGGGTATCATGAAGAAACTAAACACACATTCCCACGTAAAACCCTTACCCTTCTCTACAATGCACTCATTAGACCCCAATTACAGTATAGCACAATGGTATGGCAGTCGACGTTCAAATCCCAGCTGAAAAAACTGGATTCCATCCACAAAAATGCCTTGAAGATCATGAAACACACAGAAGATTATCTCTCGCTGAAATCACTTTTTGAGCTTTCCTGCTTGGTTGTTGCTTTCAGATTCCTCTCCGACTTGCTTCCACCGCCTTTTAAGAATCTATCCTGTTTGGTAGCCGAACAGCATCTTCCAATTACAAGACTATCTGCACAGGTCCATATTCGACATACGCCAACAGTGAGGTCGGATTTTTCACCTGACATCGTCTGCGCTAAGGCTTCCAATACCCTAACGCTTGAACTGAGAGTTAGGAGCTCCCTTGGTTCTTTCAAAAAGAGAATAAAAAATTATCTCGTTTTGAAATAGTTTAAATTGACTAAAGAATTTAATAGATAAGAGATTTTAGCCATTATTGAGTTGTTTTTTTTTGTGTGTGTGTGTGGGAATTGAAGTGGTTTGCTCCTGGATGAAAAGGTGGGGACTTGTAAGGATGCTGTTGTTGGCAGGGGCCATGGTTGTATCGAGAAGTGGAGGGAGAGCCATAGTACGTAATTAGTTTTGAGGCGATAAGGGACTCAGTATGCTTTTTTGCACAGAGACGAGAGATTATGTATGTTATGACGGTTATAAAAAAAAAATTAATAAACCCGAGTGAACTGAAGGAAATTCGAGGTTCTTGGGAAGGGGGTAAAGAGGGAAGCCCTGGAGAGATAGGGATGGAAGAGCGTGCGCAGCTGTGTTGGCCTCGGGCGACTTGGTGCTGCAGTGTGTTGTTAGCAATGCTAGTAGTAGCATTAGTTTGTCTTGTTCTTCATTTTTTTAAAGAATTCCATTTATATTATTACGCATGCTTCCTTGTTTTTGTTTATTTACCAATAAGGACATTTCTGAATGTTTTCAATCTTAAAGGATGTTCTGGCTTCAACGATTAATCTAATATGTTGTCATAACTGGGATTGAAAGCCAATGTCCCTAAAGTGAGAGCGCTAAGCAGAAAGTCATAAATGGGTAGGAAACTTACAAATAAACAAGAAAAACTTCCATAATTCTTCTGTCCACAGCTATTTTTAAGATCAGAACTGTAGTGTCATTTTTGTTTGATCAGACCTGGGCTAAAAGCAGCAAGAGAAAAGTGATTAAAAGTGACTCGACTCCCGTTCAACTTCGGATAGCTTTGGATAATTCGAGCCATAACATAATTTAGAAAACATATTTTTGAACTCTATAGAAATCTTTGTCTTATCGAAAGCCTTGAAATTCCGCAAACATTTTTGAAGTCTGTCATATCTTAGCCATCTAAAAGTAAGTATATCAATACAAGAAATTAGGGGAGAAGAGTTTATCTCATGCGACCTTATTTACATGAAGATGTAAATGGGTGTCTATCAGATCTTGACTTTCAAGTACAAAAAAAAATCATGAAACTATTTCGGTCGATAAGAATAAAAGAGAAATTAAAAAAGAAGTTACCTTAAAACTTGCACAGTCTGAGGGACCAAAACTTGAAGGTGCTTCAATATAAAAATACGGAGAAAATCCGTGAACGTGGCAGCAAACCGAGTGTCCTTCTATAGTAACCCCAAACATTCTCATGACAGGAGCCGGACCACTTTGAGGCCCAGGCATTCCAGGAAGAACACCAGCTAAAAAAGTGAATATATAATTCAACATATTAGAATAAATTTCCTAAGTATATAATTGAATTTAATTTAGTATGATGAGCAGTAAGGATACATTAAAAAGATTTGTTCAATCAAATGTGTACGAGGACAGCCGAAGCTTTTTAAGTAGTAGCTACCAGCCTATTTATTAGGTGGTTACGGGGTCGAATCCCACCTACGACTATTGAATATAGCTATACTGATTAGTTGATTAAATATACTACTACTGTAAACAGATCATTGCAGCGCTAGCTGATCTAAGCCCAATTCCTATAAATATTTTCTTAAAACCTCTCAGTATCACATCTAATGGCATTCTATTATTCATTTTGCCAGCTCTGGAAAAACGAAAAGCAGAACGTTTCCAAATTTGGTTGTCAAAGTCGTCCTCAAACAGAACGGTTTTGAACAATCTATCATCTACCATGGGTAATGTAGATGGGTATGGGTAATTGGTCCCATGGGTATGGGACCAAATTAAATCCAGAGTTGGGTCTGAACGAGGGCGGGAGCCAAAGAGTTGCAATCTTCAGCAAAGCTGTGCTGAACTTAATGACCAACCATGAATTTCCCGGAGGCAATGGCTGTAAATAATCAATATATCTTTCACATCGAAAAATAACAAACAAAAATCTCTCTCTATGGGTCATTCCCAATTTTGTATATTTTGCAATCTTTTTTATTACTTCAAAATCTTTAGATCACCATTATTGAAGCCAAACACTCCCTTGTCCCCACATTACCAAAAAATAATTCGTTCCTTCAATCCTGTATTTCGGGACTAAGAGCCATGAAGTGAAGCAGATCCTCGCTATTTTCTCCACACATAGGGCATGAGTAAGGACCGTCCAATATCATAATTTTTGAAGCATGTTGGAGCAAGGCCAAGGTCCCAAGTAGGGATTTCATGATGTTTTTGCGGCGCCTTCTGCTAAAACTGTATATCATTCTCGACAAGCAAGTATCTTGCCTTGTAGTTAGAGCAAGGATCTTACACACAATAGCTTTCTAACCTTCCATTTCTGATGGCGTGAGATTCCAACTAGTCCTTAAATATGTAATAAACTCTACAATTATTTTAGGATTGAGTTCGAATAGATTGATCTTTCTTTCAATACACCAACCTACAAGTACTCGCCAATTTCCAATGCATAGTTCAAAGGTAGATCGTTGCTATGGTCGGGCAGCCACATGGGCTACCGCCTTGAAAATCCTCTGTTTTCCAGTCTACGCTTGACATATTCCAGTTGTATAGCTGTAGATTCTTCAGTACTAGTGGCAGAGTCAATCCTCTTCGAGCATATATGATCAATCTCCTTAGGGAATAGGCACGTCTGTGTCTGCTGCACGTTGAAAAGGTTCATGTGACATGCTTGATGAAGTCATCTTGGGGCAGTTAAAGTTACCTGGCAGTTCAAAATCTTCAAAATTAACCTGAAAATTCGGGATTCGGTTAGATGGAGAATTGCAAATATGTGTTCGTTCAACCAATCAGGGATTAGGGCATCCATGCCGATCCCCAGAGAATGTGAAAACGGCAAAAATATGAGTTGACCTTCTGCTTCAATACAGTCGTAAAAAGACTGAGTTCCAGTGACCCGTACCACATCCATAGGGCTTTGGAAACACTTAGGTTGAAATTCCATTCTGTTGGTAGACCTTTCCCTTCTCGTGAGAGGGCAGAAGCTACCAGATTGAGTGACCCCGTGATATGTCTTGCTCTTAGGTCAACATTCAGATCTATCATAATCTCGAAGAGATCAGAGCTTCTTTCTCAAGGGAAAAAGAATGTGTTTTATCCTCCTTGTTTACGCAACCGACTACTGTCAAACTGTCCGTTGCTACCGTGACTACTTCATTTATTATTTCGTCTTTAAATGCTTAGACTCTTTTTGGCTATATTTTTCCTCACGAGGCAATTGATATGAAGAAATTAATCTTACTGAGACCAAGCCCTCAAAATGTCTCGATTTGGGTCTTCTGGTTATCTACTCTAACTTAAGGTTTATCTGTGAGCAAATGCTGCTATGAAGATGATCAGCTGTTTTAAAGAGAGGACCTGACATATATATTCTGTTCCACCACAACTCCAAACCGGAGCATTACTGATATTTCCTTAGGTGCAGTCAGGTAAAAGGAGCTAGTCTCAAGCATGCACCAAAGAGTCCAATCAGCTTCATTAATTACAGAATCAATCACAGAGTCTATCAGCTTACAGAACTACGAGGCTTTTTTAAAATTGTGTGTTTTATGCGGATCAAGTTAAGCATCTTATCTATAGGGTAGGTGTAACTTTTTTAAGAATCACAATGCTTCTCACACAGCTCTGTGCTACCAAATTTCGTTAGATGTGCTATAGCAAATGATAGGAAATAGTTTTAAACGTATTTCGTAATTCAAAAGCGAAGGGGCAGTTATTTAGTTGGCAGTAAGAGAAGCAGCAAGCAGCAAAAAAGAATTACAAGTAATGATTGTATGGTAAATAGATTTTTGAAATAGGATGTGTATGAAGTTAAAGCGATGATATTGAAATCATGAAATATGTTTTTTGACAAAGGACAGTAGCTAATTAATTTAGGCTTGTATTTAGGTCAGTGCTTACTGAATTAACACGAAAATTAATTGCTTAAGACTGTTTTTACACTAAAATATGTGGCAGACAGAGCTTTAAGAGAAAAAGTAATGTGTTAGAAAAAGGAGAGAACAGGTTAACTAAACTCCTACACTTGGTTAGTAATCGAGAAGCATCTGAATTAGAAGACTCCTTTAATGCAAAGCTTTATAAATTACAGATATGCATAAAATCAACTAATATAAAAGGTTTAGCGATGTCTATATCCTTGTACGGGTACACCGGATAAGTAGGTCAAAGTAATAGCTGATAAAATGGGAATAAATATTACAAAGGTTAAGGTGGAAAAATACGCTAGTAGCCGGTTTGCAGTAGAGTCAGGAGCTTAACAGGATTGCATTTTACCACGATTAATTTGGTTTTCGGCCAAAGCACCACAGCAAGGGGGACGAGAAACATGGGATTAGTCAGGAAGACAAAAGTCTTCTAAAGTTCTAAACTACTTGGGTGATTTGAGTGTCCTCAAATAGTGTAAGCAAAATGAATTAATTTCTGAAAGTTTTGAGAGTACTGGAAGAATAGGATTTAATATTAATGCTTTCAAGACGAAGTGATTTATATAGAGGCGGTGGTAAATACTAAGAAAATTAACCGAACACACATCTAGGTCTATTATTATTTAGGACAGTGGATGACGTAATGATGAAAAAAAGTAGGAAAAAAAGGGACAAGGAGTTTTTATCGCAGTTTAACAAAAAATTTGAAGTCTAGGAAGATAACTCATCTTAGGATACTAGAAGCCACACTGTTACAGTTGTATAATACTGTTACGAACATATGTGCTTTGCAAAGTTTTCTGAAGGAGTTTCCTGAGATTAGTTGGAGGCACCTTTTTTAAACAAGTATATTCCCACCAATAAAGTTTAAGGGATTTATTATTAGATCTCAGTCTAGGATTATATTAAAAAAATAAGTTAAATTAATTAAGACAGGTTTTACGAATGAAGGAGGATTGGTTACAAAAAAATTTACTTTTCAGCATTGCAGCTACAGATAAAAAAGAGTGATTTATCTTCATAGTCGTTGTCGTAAAAAAAAAGCCAGAAACAAAAGGAAATGGAAACTTGCAAACATCAGGTTAGAACAGGCATATGTACAAAAAATAAATTAATAAAATACCAATATAATGGTCCAGCTCAAGTTGCTGGAATGTTACAGAATCCTTGCTAACATCTAATTCAGGAACTTTTGGTCTACACCACTTTGCACTGGTGGACGAAGTTTCAGGCCCCTGTAAAAAAGCAAGTGCACTTAGAGTTATTTTGACTCAGATGTCAAGCTAGCAGCAGCAGAAAACTTATGTAGTACAAAATAATCGCACAAAAATAAAACGGTTAAAAAATATACACGTCCAATTGGCAGGGATGTCACAGGTTCAAGGCCTCAAAATTAGGGACTTTGTGGACTTTTTAGGCGGAGAGGGGACCTTTAAAACCTCCCTGATACTAAAAAAGGGATCAATAGGGACCTGGTGCAGCTGTTGTTTACCATGTAAATGACACAATCAACATTATAATCGATGTTCACACCAATATCTTCAAAATCTTAAACCGGGATCAGCAACGATTGCCTGAAACATCATCGTCTTCTGGACAGACATTGGTAAGATCAAGACGATCTGACTGCTTAGCTCTCTATGTGGATATTCCATGTTTCTTTTTTTTTCTTCTTTGTTTTCAAATATGAAAGTACAAAAATTGGAAAAATACATTGGTAACCCGTTCAGTTAATGACCAGAAAATAATCACAAGACCACGATATTTAAAAATCAATTGTTCGTTTTCTGTTTTGGGGTTGCTTCCTATAGATTCCTTTAGAAGTGAAATTATCAGCAATTTTTTTTTATTCTGAAAGAAATTTTTCGAGACTCCAAATTGCCGTTGAGTTAAAAATCAATAACAGTTACCCCTCCTGGATTTCTTTTAGTTAAGTACATTTTAAAATAGTTTTTTTTTAATTTTCGGTTACTATGGATGAAGGATTGTTCTTTACTAGGCTGCAGCTACCGCTGCAACAATGATACAAAGATTAGGTATGTAGGAGTTAAACATCAATGGCTATTTTAGTGAATTTATCAGTCCATTAAGAGAAAGCTGAGAAAAAAATCACAAACCTCTGGTAATATGGTACATATCTAAAACAACTAAAACAAAGAAGCACAGCAGCTTAAGTGAATCCACAGGTCAAAGCTACAGAGGTGCAGGGAGTCAAAGCTTTTGGTCCATCATTTTCAATAATGCTTGGACGCCGTAACCTTGAAATTATCCTGCAGTCTTTAGGACACTAAAGGTCACTATCACACTAAAACGACCTCTTGGCTGAAGTATTACTACTGCTACTACTACTAATAACTCACTGCAGCACCAAGCCGCCTGAGGCCAACATAGCTACGCACGCTCCTCCTCCAAACTAATCTATTTGAATCCTCCCTCTTTACACGTTCCCAGGAAGTTCCCATTTCCTTTAAATCTTTATTTATGACATCCTCCCAACCCAGACAAGGACGACCTGCTTTCCGTGTAGCCCCAGACGGTTGGCCAAAAAGGACAATCTTCAGTAATATGTCATCCTTCATCCGTAGAACGTGGCCTAGCCATCTCAATCTTTCTTTCATTATAGCCCTAGAAAGCGGGAGGAAAGTATTTGTTTCATTAGTTTGGTTCCAGGATTAATTGCTTATAGTTTGAATCATCTTGTATATCATTGACGAGCTTGGAAAAAAGGACTTGTTGAATCTTTCCACAAAACGTATATTCTTCTGGAACCCTTTCTCTCCCAAATATGCACTAAATGCTCCACAACTAATTTAAGTTTATGAATCAAATGAATGTTATTTTCTTCATGATTTTTTGTATTCAGGTCCAGTGAATGAGTATCTAGACGAAGAGAACCCGCTGCCGTTAGACGAACGTTTCAAATTAAATTGGGGCGAGGACAGCATTAAGGTCAAAACCTCAAAGATCGTTTATAAAGTATTCTAACGGTGGAAGACGCAGTATATTACCAAAGCAATTCTGGCGACGCGATATTGCAAACACTTGAGGTGACAGAACTGTATGATTTTTTAAATGCATCAATTAGGCTAAGAATAAACTGTTTAAAAATTTCAATTAATAATAAGAAATTAACTAGCCTTATCGTAAAGAGCCGGGGAGGGTGGGGGCAGCCATCCCCGCCCCATGTTTCAATTCATTTTAATATTGCTCTTAACTTTTTTTTTCTATTCATTTTTCACAGAATATACAGAGTTAACCTAAATACAAGGAGGGCTACAACCCCTCAAACCCCACTAGCGCAGTCAGAAACGTCAATAAATTTTATAAAGTAAGCAAATTTGTTGACAAAAATCATTGAGAATGCAAGTGAATCAAAATATAAACTGATAGTAATGCTTACCTGTCCAATAAGTTCTGTTCCTATGTCAGAGGGCATCTCTGCCTCCATCCCATCAAGCATAGCAAGCTCATCTTCAAATGACATAGGGAAGTCATCTTCGTTATCGAAACTAGAATAAATATATTTTATTGTAACAGGAAAAGAAGACAAGATGCATGGCGTATGTTTTCCATCAAAATTAGTTAATAGAGGAGAAGTAAGTCTATTAGCAGAGCCTACCAGCCCATAAAAGAGTTCATAGACCACTAAACCTGTAAAGAAATTCAAAATCATGGTCAAAGTTGACGACTGGCTACAAAACAAAGTTGATAATACAAACAAATTTCTAAATGATAATGGTATTTATTAAAAGTTCAACAAAGCAATTAAACTAACCAAGAGGAAATAATTCATCCAACATTTGTCAAGTGTCCTTGAAAATTTCAAAAAATTTCTGACGTTATTGCCTTCCTCACTAAAACACCTGATAACCTAAAAGTCTTTGAACTATACTAATATAATACCAAGCTTAACACTTTTTTCACGAGCTGTAAAGCGAGCCAAACTTTACTTTCAATTCATTGCTTATTTCCATTATCCCCGACTAGCGGAAAGGTGACAGATCATTGTCCATGAGAATTATGAGAAGTAAACGCATCCCACTTATGGAAAGTGTTCCTTGTTGGTGCTTCTGGTGCTAAGTTCAAATTATTATGCACTTGAATTATATAAAACTTCCAATTTGGACTCTTTTTTCTTTATGTTATTACCAATTTCTTCATTAAATGAATGGCATTTTTGAGAACCTTGCAATGTAATGAACGATACAACTTATTAACACTGGTTCATGCACAAAAATTGATTACGACAATAGAAGCATGGTCAATTTTAAAATGATTTGCTTTCCATTTGTCATTTGTGATTAGCCACTATAACTTTTACTAGACTGTCTTATAAAACAGCTTTGCTTTCCATTGGTTTTTCGCGACTGGCCTTTTTTCTCACAGCTTGTCACGAGAAATGGTAATTATGGTAGTTCAACTATGAGACTATTCAGTTTGTGACAACTTGAGGTTCAGAACATACACATAGCAATCGATCAACTAAAAGAATTGTCACTTCTCTTTTTATGCAAGGAGACTGGTTGAAAGATCAGTGAGAAAGTGAAATCCATTATGAATATGCTGTTATGAAAGGAGCTGTTTAGTTCAGCTTAAATCGAGTTATCCAAAATATTAGTGGGCAATTTTTTTTTTAGGGAGAGGGGTATACTGCGTTTGGTGCAAAGCAAAATAGAAGAAAAGTTTGTTTGTTCAATGATAATTTCGTTTTTACATTTACTATAAAAACAAGAGCTAAGAGCTCATATGGCACTTGTGACGAGGCAAGAAGAGCTAAGAGCCAAGAGGTCATATGGTATGAGCTCTAACAAAATTCTAAGAATCAATAGATTGATTTAAAAGGAAAATCAGAGGCTTAATGCCGGTCAGGATTTAAAATAAGAGCTCTGAGTCACGATGTCCTTCTAAATATCAAAATTCATTAATATCCGACAACCCACTCATAAGTTATAAATACCTCATTTTTTCTAATTTTTCCTCTCCCTTTAGCCCCCCAGATAGTCGAATCTGGGAAAACGACTTTATCAAGTCAATTTGTGCAGCTCCCTGACACGCCTACCAATTTTCATTGTCCTGGCACGTCCAGAAGCACCAAACTCACCAAATCACTGAACCCCTCCCCCCAACTCCCCCAAAGAGAGCGAATCCAGTACGGTTACGTCAATCACGTATCAAGGACATTTGCTTAATCTATCCACCAAGCTTCATCCCGATTCCTCCACTCCAAGTGTTTTCCAAGATTTCCCCCTTCAACTCCCCCCCCCAAAGTCGAAAGATCTGGTCGGGATTTGAAATAAGAGCTCTGAGACATGAATTCCTTCTAAATATCAAATTTCATTAAGATCCGATCACCTATTCGTAAGATAAAAATACCCCAATTTTCACGTTTTCCAAGAATCCCGGTTTCCCCCTCATACTTCCCCCAATGTCACAGGATCTGGTTGGAATTTAAAATTAGAGCTTTAAAGCACAAGATCCTTCTAAGTATCAAATTTCATTAAGATCTGGTCACCCTTTCGTACGTTACAAATACCTCAATTTTCAAAATTACAACCCCCCCCCCCCAACTCCACCAAAGAGAGCAGATCTGGTCCGGTTATGTCAGTCACGTATCTTAGACAGGTTTTATTCTTCCCATCCAGTTACATCCTGATCTCTCCGCTTTAAGTATTTTCTAATATTTCCGGCCCCCCACCAACTGCCCCCCCAATGACACTGGATCCGGTTGAGATTCAAAATAATAGATCTGAGTAACGAGGTCCTTCTAAATATGAAGTTTCATGAAGATCCGATTACTCCTTCGTAAGTTCAAAATACGTCATTTTTTCTAATTTTTCCGAATTAACCCCCCCCCCCCAATAGAGCAGATCTGTTCCAATTATGTAAATCACGTATCTAAGACTTCTAATTATTTTTCCCACCAAGTTTCATCCCGATCCCTCCAATCTAAGCGTTTTCCATGATTTTAGGGCCCCCCCACCCCAAACTCCCCCCAATGTCACCGGATCCTGTCGGGATTTAAAATAAGAGCTTTGAGACACGATATCCTTCTAAACATCAAATTTCATTGAGATCCAATCACCCGTTCATAAGTTAAAAGTACCTCATTTTTTCTAATTTTTCAGAATTAACCCCCCCCCCAACATCCCCAACCCCCCGCCTCCAACTACCCCAAAGAGAGCGGATCTGTTCCGGTTATGTCAATCATGTATCTAGGACTTGTGCTTATTTTTCCCACCAAGTTTCATCCTGATCCCTCCACTCTAAGTGTTTTCCAAGATTTTAGGTTTCCCCCTCCCAAATCCCCCCAATGTCACCAGATCCGGTCGAAAATTAAAAAACAGCTATGAGACACGATATTCTTCCAAACATCAAATTTCATTAAGATCTGATCAACCGTTCGTAAGTTAAAAATACTTCAATTTTTCTATTTTTTCGAATTAACAGGCCCCCCACTCCCCCCCCCCAGATGGTCAAATCGGGAAAACGACTATTTTTAATTTAATCTAGTCCGGTCCCTGATACGCCTGCCAAATTTCATCGTCCTAGCTTACCTGGAAGTGCCTAAAGTAGCAAAACCAGGACTGACATACCGACAGACTGACAGACCGACAGAATTTGCGATTGCTATATGTCACTTGGTTAATACCAAGTGCCATAAAAATACTATGACAGTGAAAATAGATTTTAATAGAAATTGATAATTAAGTTAATTAAGAAGCAAAGTAAGAATTAGTACAGAAGGGAAAAGACGCCAACAATTTTTGAAAAATTTAAATTTCGAGAAGTTTTTACCTCTGTCTATATATTTGTACATTGTTATTTTACAAGTGTATAAGCAAACCTTTGGCAATGCAAGTTGATTGTAACTCCTTTTTTGTCACCGTCCTAAATAAGAACGGTGACAAAAAAGGATGTTACAAGTAGCAACATCCAACGGATTTTACTACTTATCTGAACTGGTTCCTGTTGATTAGTACCGAAACGGGATGAGTTTTAACTTGATGTACATAAATAAATGATTAAGTCAAACCTACAACAAACATTAGTTATCCAAAGAGAAGAGTTTGGCTACCAAGTTTCAGTACTTTAAAATATTTCAGCATTAATAATATTGTAAAAAATCACTTTTTCCGATTCTATGTTTAAACTTAAGAACATTTTACTTACAACCAATTAAATATTTGATGTTTAAAGACCATTTTAAAATATTAATTGGCACCCTTTGTGGGATGCTTCCTTACTTTGTGTAGAAGAGCTTGTGGGATAAGATATTAATGAAAAACCAAAGAATTGTGGTTGAGAATATACTATATAAGCCTCAGATAATAGTTGAACTTCACTTTTACCTGAGACTTTGGAACAGATCAGATTACTTTGACTACAAGTATTAGTCATTGATGTGTTTTCACCTGAAAATCATTGGTCAAACGGTATCCTTATTGAAATCCTAAAGCAAATCGACACATATATAATCAAGAGATAACCTAGATTTTCCTTGTTCAAGACCCAGCAAAATCTTCACCAAAATGTAACTATCTAAATTTACCTCTCTCTTGATCAGGTATACAAAATCAGCAAGCTACATGCTCTCAATATTGTCAGTCAAGATTGTAGAGTTAATTAGCACCAGTTAGGTACACATCTATTCTGGGCACTAACTTTTGAGAAAAAGATTTCACAGCTAATCTTGGGTCAATGGGATCATCCATAAAAAGACTGTAGCCACACAAATAAAATTATGGGAACTGGTGGCAGCAGAGGGATTCTCCGCAGTTTTATATTCTCAGCAGTTTTATATACTCAGCAGTTATTTGTTTTATCACAATCATCAAAACAGTTCCATAAAAGGACTAATCCAGTTTACAGGGAACAACAAATTTCTTAGAATAAACTAATTGCAAGAAACATATTCATTTTCATCAATTGCTTTTTTACTGTTTTTGTTCTGATTCTATTTCATTGATACCTAAATAGAGCTTTGAAATCATCAATTTTTAATTTTAGGGAGTAATATGTTAAGTTTTCAGAAGAGCACAAACAACACCCATGGATTAGAAGGTTAGTAGACCAGCTATTATCTGTGATAATTTATGTTTGTTATAAGTTCGAATTGTTATTGATTTCAAAGCCTTAATCATTATTTAAATTGGTTGCTCAAAATGAACTATTAGAAGTATAATTATTTTAATTCTCAATGTCATAATGAAAAAGGACAAAGGTTCTTGTAAATGTACATTGTTTCAGTAAGGCAGCACACATGACACTCTAGCCCTAGTCTTTAGAGGGTCTTATGGGGTAAAAGCCCTGTAGTGATAATGTGTTGGTTTAGAAATTGACTTGAGTATACATTTTAATTCCTATTTCAATTACCTATGAATTATTCTTTTGAAGTTTGTTTTTAGTTAGACTTACTATTTTTAAATTTGGCATTAGCAGATACTTTATGAAGATAGTTTTCAATAGAGGAGATTGAACTAAACTTAAAACTTTACACACATCAAATATCTGTAAAAAAAAAAAAAAAAAAAAAAGCAACTAGCAAGCTTACAAGAACCAGTAGCAAAATTTCTTAAGATGGTACACTTACAAAATCCAATATTTATTTCACTATTATGAATACCCTGTCAAGGACTGGGTGGGTACAAAAGGTTAGAGCTATTCTAATGCTGTGAGATGGTTTGGGGTCTCTGTTCTGTCATAACTTTTTTTCTCTATCCCTAATCCCCACAGGGAAAACCTTACTTGTATAGCCTCATAGTGGCATCAGGGTGGACCTTTCATTTGTTTTCCGAACCAAAACTCTGACTGCTAACAGTACTGCAGGGTGACCTTGAGGAGCAGCACCCTCAAGGAAATTATTGTCTTGTAAACGGTACAGTATTTGCACTGGGTTCTGATTCACGGATGATTCTTTGAGGTTTGGTCTGCTTTGGTGGAATTTTTGGAGCAGAAAAACTTCTTCTGAGCTACATTATCTACTATGGGTCACCTCCTTGTAGTAGAATAATATGTGTAGGCATGAATACATAATAATTTGGAGATAATAGCCTTGAAATTGTCAATGCAGGATTTTGACTCTTGATGATAGAAGAGTATCACCAAGCACAGAAATCCTTGTTGTTGTACTAGGGTTGCACTAAGGGTTGCACTTAAATGCTTCATGTAGACTTGAGAAGAGGTGTTAGTCCCCACCCTGCACTGGTTCTGGGACCATTGCTTTTCCTGAAACCACAATAATTTCAATGATTTAAGATATATAAAATTGCAACTTGGCGTGTAACAACGTTGAAAAATAGCTATAATATTGACATTTTATTTTAATATTTTCCTTTAGTTTCCTTTGACAAACTTTTGAAGCAATTTAGTTTTAATTCACTCCTTACAAAGAAACATAAAATATTGCTGTAACTATAATAACTCTCCAAAGTACAAGTCACCTTAGGTCAAAACAACAGTCAATAGCTGAGTCACTTTCTTGACTACATTTATGTCAAACGTCACAACTGCTTGGGACAAGCATGAAATATAATGCATAGAGTCCTAGTAAAAAGAAAAAAAAATCTTGAAACACTAGTTACTTGCCATATTTTTCCAGAGAAAAGCTATAAACTAACAAAGAAAAAGTAAAATACCTCTTTGCTTGGCTGCCAAATGAAGCAATCCCAGATGAAGATTTATTGGCAAAATTTGGCTTCTTTTTCAAAGGTGGCTGTCCAGAAAATGCATTGTTTCTTCTCTTCTCCATTTTATGCTACTGTTCCCTCTAGGGCTTATAAAACTATGAAAGAAATAACTGAATTAAACAATTACAATTGATCTACTGATATTATTTTTACATTCAAAATCAGGAGATTAAAACCCAAAATGAAGACCCAGATGTGAGCTCAAGATTTTACTCAAGGTGTATATTTTAAAGAAAATAAAAAAATTAACGTTACAGATTGAAGTTTTTTTAACGTAGATATGAGTTGTCTGTGTATGAAGGGGGTGGGATGCAGGCCTGATGCCCTCCCCCTCACCTAAACACATGCCTGGATGTAAAAAGAACTTTTAAGAGCAATAGACATGATTTAAAAGACTTAACATGCTTACTTCATAGCTAAATAGATGTTAGTTTTAACAAGCTTCCAAAACAAGCCTACAGTTGCAACCTGAAGCCCAACATTGGGGTAATATTAGATGCCAGCCTATTGCATACATTATAAAGATATAGAAATCCGAACTTTAATAATATCCTAACTTACTGTAATATTCTGAACCCAGATTTCAGGTCCTTGTAGTGCTAAAAACTATGCTATAGTAAGCAGACTTTGAGTATTGACAATAATTCTGATGTAAAGGCGTTTTTATTCACTGGATTGTAACAATGAAATAATCATATTTAGAACTTTTCATCTATCCTCAAATATATTATAAGACCACAATGTCTACATATGACACATGACAAGCAAAAAAAAAATGATTAAATAACTAAGAAAACAAGGGTAATATATGCCAATGGACAGGAAAGAAGCAAAAAGAACAAAGGCATACATTTCTGCATTATGCTCTGCTAAGCTGTCTTCACTGCTAAAAAAAAGGGGAAGAAAAAACTAACCTTCTGAAGTAAAATAGAACAGAGCAGACTTAAGCACTTATCTATCCTTAATGCTTTCAGCTAGTTTTTAATTGAAGTATGGTTTTTAGCCTTTCTTAAAATTGATGAAGGTATTTCTTAATAGAGGTGTAAATTTCTTGGTCATCTGTTCTTGATAAACTATAGTGATCAGTCTTAAGCTTGTTCTTCTCAATAATACATCTGAGTAAACCATCAAAACTGTTATTTATAGCCCTTACAAAAGTCAGGATCATGTCTCCCAGAGGAATCAGAATATAACATATAAATTTATTATGAGCCAAATAAGGCCATAAAACACAGCATTCTACAGTAGGCTACACCCCATAATATCAAAACATAAAAAGTAACCATCTTTCACCTATACAAAAGAACAAGAACACGGAAGAAAACCAGGAAAAAAATTTAATTACTGATTTTCTTTACCCCTTCATCCATAGATTTCCAAACCTAAAAGAACATGTTTATTAAAGTTGTCTGCTGGATCTAGGAAGCCTAGGGGGTTCACCCTAAAAAAATTTTCATAAAGATGAAGCTTTTGGCACCCTCTTAGAATGTGTGCTATATACAAGGAAGTATCCGGGGAGTGAGGGGGGTTCAGGGGTTGCCCCCCCTGGATTTTTTTTAATATATTTTTACCAGACTGGTAAAACTCCATGGAAACAAATTTTGGATGCATTTTTTAAACATTTTTCTTTTATAACTCCTTGCCCCAAACTGAAATCCTGGATATGCTCTTGGCCATGTCTGCTACTCCTAAATTAACTTAGGCAAGAATAATCTGCCTCTGACACCAGTCCTTTTATATTTAATGGTAGATAATTTGCTTTAATACAAAACCAGGTCCCTAACAACTTGGATGGTAAACCTGATTTAGTACAAATACTCATTCCTTTTCAACCTAAATATAGATCATCAACATCTCTGACCTCCTTACTGCATGGTTCAGATCTGGATTTCCATTCTACTCTTAAGCCAACTGACAAGTGAGGCATCCCTCTTTGATGGTACTAACCCTTCAGTTTATAGAGAATAGTCCTGGTTCATTTAATACAGCTTTAATTTGGTACATATATGATCTTTCCCTTTTTTACAGTAGTATCACAAAATAATTACATTTGTGAACCCATCTTCTAGTTGGCTGACAATGATTAGACAGCACTGAATGATTTCATTCAGTACTTCATTCAAGCGGAAGATCTATTTTGCAAGATTTCACTTTTATAACACACATATTTTTGAAGGTCATGGCCAGTACTGTCCCTTACTTTAAGTACTTTTACTGGAAGTACTACTTAAGTAAATTTTTCCATTACTTGTATTTGTACTTAAGTAAAAACTCTAGGGTGTACTTATTACTTGATACTTAAGTAACATTACAAAATACTTATTACTTAAGATACTGACAATGTACTTGTTTTTCAAATACTTTACCTTTGACATGAAAATTTTTTGTGCATGAGCTTTGGAAATGTGCAAAAAAACATTGCCTTTGGATTTAGAGTAAACTCAGATATAGCTCCATGTCCTATTTTTGGATGTGAAATAAGATATTTGCTTATGACGAAAAAAATTATAGTATGATTATCACTTGGTTTAATTTTGTTTAAAAGTTATATAATAAAAAATTGAAATTATTTCACAGTTCACTGGTCGACAGTGAGCTAACATCCTTTGTTTTGTGCTAAATGTTGCATACTGTAGTCCATTTGGGCTTATGTTTCTGACATTTGCGTTTAAGTTTTGTCATCTTGTCAAATTATCCAGATTTCTACCATTTCATCATCTTCAGGACCATATTATTGGTAAGACTACTGAAGCTATG
>NC_088872.1:34538627-34563535 GCF_032884065.1 Artemia franciscana | reverse complement strand
AGGACCAACTAAATTAAAACCACTCCCCCTAAGTTATAGGACCAGCAATTAAAACCACTCCCCCTTGTTATATTTGAGCTAGGGTCTTCATTCTAAGACTTGATATGGGTCATAGTCTTAGGCCTCTTTGGTTCAATTTTCATTCAGATCCATCACTCCAGTCACAAGTTACTCTGAATTAAACGAAAAACTTTTCTTTAGCAGGTAAAGCCCCTTCCCTCTTGTTCTATTTGAGCTAGGGTCTTCATCTTATGTGTCTCATGGTTCTTGGCACCTATGGTTCAGTTTTCATGCAAATCCGGCCAGCGGTTCTCCCGCTATACTCAATTACACAGACGGACGGAAAGGTTTTGCGGTGTCTAAGGGAGCCATGTTGGCTCTTTGGATCCCAAAAAAGGAAAGGATAGTAGATCATCATCCAGGCATCATCACCTATTTGGATGGTGGAAAAAATCCTTCAAGATAGGTTTTGGGGATATGTCTGTCCGTCTGCCCATCTGTGCGATCGAGTATAGTGGGAGAACAGCCGGTCAGATTTGGATTAAAATTGAGCTTAATTAGGGTGATGGGGAGGGGACTTTAAGTTTGAAAAAAAAATGAGTTTTTCATTTAATTCAGTGTAACTTGTGAATGAAGAGACGAATTTCAATGAAAATTGAATTAAGATGCCTAAGAGTATGATATGTATTGAGTTCTGGGAAGGAGGCCCTAGCTTAATTAGGTTGAGGGGGAGGTGGCTTTAAGTGCTGAAAAAGTTAACTTTTTTGTCTAACTCAGTTTAACTTGTGAATGAAGTAATGGATTTCAATGAAAATTACGCCAAAGATACCAAAAACCATAAGACACATGATGTTTGGAGATGAAGACCCTAGCTTAATTAGGGTGAGGGGAGAGGGCTTTAAGTGCTAAGAAAAAGTTGAGTTTTTCATTTAATTCAGTGTAACTTGTGAGTGGAGTGATGGATCTCAATGAAAATTGAACCAAAGATGCCAAAAGAGAGCCAAAATAGAACAAAAGAGACTCAAATAGAACAAGGGGGAGTGGGTTTTAAGCACTGAAAAAAGCTGAGCTTTTTGTTGAACTTGCGAATGGAGTAACAGATCCAAATGAAAGCTAGATCAAAGATGCCTAGGATCAGGGCTCATATCAAGCTCTGGTATCACAAACCCTATCTCAAATACATTGAGGGGGAGGGGGTATCAAGTTTTAAGAAAGTTGAGTTTTTCTTCAATTTAGTAGGGCCTATAACTAATTCCACCCGTGGCTTGCCCAAGGCCTGGAAATAATCCTTTTCCAAAATGAGCCATACTGAGGCCAACCTTCAACCAAATATTCCATCCCCAGAAAAAAATTACTTTTTTTATTCCTTTTTTTCCTGGGAGATTTCCAACTTAGTCTCATGGTTTTTGCCACTTCATGGTGTGAAAATTGCTGCTAGAAATAGATAAGTGGTAACTTCTGAAAACTTTGGCTGTTTAACCAACTGTATGGAATGCATCTGAATCAGCAGGCTTGCTGCAGGCCCGTGATTTTATAATATACATGTGTAGGGAGTTTTACCGACCATCTGAATTGATAACAAAGCATGTGGCTTGCTTGAGTGAAAACCAGCCAATGGATCTAGATGCCATACACTTTCATAGCGCGTCTGAAATTTCAAATAGTTCCTGGTAACAAACTGTAGTAAGGAGCAACCTGGCTCAATAGTAACCAAAACTCTAAAAAACTGAGTTGTGATACCAATAGTTACATCAAAAGAATTGCATTTCAATGCTGATTTTAAGTATATAAGTTTGATCAAGTTTAGTCTTACCCATCAAAAGTTACAAGCCTGGGAAAATTTGTCTTATTTTAGAAAATATGGGTAAAAAACCCCTAAAAGTCTTGAAACCTTAACGAAAATCACACCATCAGATTCAGCGTTTCCAAGAACCTCAACGTAGAAGTTTCAAGCTCCTATTAACAAAAATGTGGAATTTTGTATTTTTGCCAGAAGATAGATCACAGATGTGTGTTTTTTTGTTTTTTTTTTCAGGGGTGATTGTATCAACCTAGTAGTCCTAGAATGTCGCGAGACGGCTCATTCTGATGGAAATTGAAATTTCTAGTGTCCTTTCTAAGTGAACCAAAAGATTAGAGGGCATCTAGGCCCCCTCCCACGCACATTTTCCCCCAAAGTCACTGGATAAAAATTTTGAGACAGCCATTCTGTTCAGCTTAGTTGAAAACCCAATAACTATGTCTTTGGGGACAACTTAATCCCCCACTGTCCCTAGGGGAGGGGCTGCAAGTTACAAACTTTGACCATTGTTTACATATAGTAATTGTTAATTATGAAGTGTACAGACGTTTTCAGGGGGACTTTTTGCGTTAGGGGGGGGGGGGGGTTGCGAGTAGGAAGTTACGTGGGAGGGTCTTTCCATGGAGGAATTTTCACAAGCGAAGAGAATTCCCATGAAGGGGGCACAGGATTTCTAGCATTATTAAAAAGAACAATGAGAAAATAAATATTTTTTTTCACCTGGAAGCCATGAGCAGAATTAGAAATTAAAACGAACATAAGATATTATGTGTACAAAGGGATTCGTCTCCTCCACAATACCTAGCTCTTGACAATAAAGTATTTTTAGTAATTTCAACTATTTATTCTAAGGCCTTTGTGATCCAGGGGTCATTCTTGAAGATTTGGGACAAAATTCAAGCATTAATGTAAAGAATAAGGTATTGACAAGGGGGCGAACCCCCCTCACATACGTAATGAAAATAAACAAATATAGAAGTTTGTTAGATAAGTTAATACATAAGGTATGTATGTTTGTTACTAACAAAAAACATTCATGAAAAAATAAAAAGTCTAGTTGTATTTTTAAGTAGGCAAAAATTGGAGGGCAACTAGGCCCCTTTGCCCAGCCCAGTTTTTTATCAAAATCGTTTGATCAAAACTATGAGAAAGTCATTTAGCCAAAAAAAAAATGTAATAACATGCAAATTTTGTTTTAATTATTCATGTGCAGTGAGCCAAATTCAAATATGCATTAATTAAAAAACGTTCAGAAATTAAATAAAAAAAACAAGTTTTTTAACTGCAAGTAAGGAGAGACATTAAAACTTAAACGAACAAAAATTATTCCATATATAAAAGGGGTTGACCCCTCCTCAACTTGTTGCTCTTTACACTAAAGTTTTTTATTGTTTTAAAAAGTAGATTTGTGAATAAGAGTCAAACTTTACCATAACAAGTGAGGCGTTGAGGAAGAGTCAACCCCTTTTATTTACAGAACAATGTCTGTTCGTTTTAAGTTTTAATGTTGCTCCTTACTTGGAGTAAAAAAACTTTGTTTTTTTATTCAATAATTTGAAAACTTGAGGCAGTTTCCTTGAAAGGTGTCAAGGGCAAGACATGTTGTCAAAGCATGAATCAAGACTTCATTATCAAATTGTTCTTTTCTTTCAGCAGGCTGAGAACTTAGACGCTTGTACATCCACGCCTGGAGGTTGGAATGTCATTGGCAGCCCCTTTCTTCAAAAAAAGATAGGAAGTTGCTTGAGGATGTTGATCATCGTGCCACTAAGATGGTTACCAACATGAATAAATTTCCATATGAAGAAAGACTATGTTGTTTGAAGCTGCCAACACTGACATACCAACGGAAAAAGGGTGACATTATTTTAACCAAAAAAATCCTCTCTAAAAATACCCTGTCCAGTCTCTTTGCATAGCCCTTGCATTCTGGTACTAGAGGACATTCTTTGAAGCTCTCCATGCAGCATTCCATGAGTAGACATAGAAGCCACTTCTCTGGCCAAAGAATCATCAATATGTGGAACCAGCTCTCTGAAAAAACAGTTTCTGCTACTTCAACTGACATGTTCAAGTCCCACCTTGATAGGGAATGGCTCTGCCAGGAGTTCCTTTACAATTGGGAAGCTGCAGAGTCCTCCACAAGAGTCTAAACTAACAGCCACAATCTACACCAAATGAATTCTTTTTTCTCATGGAGCATCACAAGGATGGACAATCCTTATATTGCTCCAAGCTGCAATTTAAGGTAATAAAGATAAGGTAATAACAACACATAGGCTATTCAGGCTACAAAAGGAGGGTAACATTCTAGTTAATTGACTTCTTGCTATCTTGGAAAGGTTTAGGTTAGGAAAATCAAACTTTCAGGGATGGGTCTACAGGCTAAAGTATGTACTGGGAAGGTATTTTAAAGTACCCACCTCCACTCCTTCTCCCTCTAGAGGGCCCTGAAATTTGCCTACATGACAGGTCTATACCTATTGAAATTTTGACAAAAACACATTTTACCTTAATTTTCAGTATGCTAGTTGCTTTTCTCTACCTTTATTTCTGAAAATGCAATTCCTGTTATTTGGGTAGAATTTTCAGCCATATCAATGTTTTTTTTCAAAATTTTGGAAATGTATTTGCATATCTTTAAAATCTTATAAAATGGAATTGAGCAAAGTTATGAAACTGAAAACAATTTTGTTGTACTTCAATTAAGCAGAAGATCTATTTTGCAAGGTTTCACTTTTATAACACATGTATTTTTAAAGGTCACTAAAGGTCAGGGTCCTCTAGAGGGAGAAGGTGTGGAGGTAGTTGCTTCAAAATACCTTCCCAGGACATACTTTAGTCTGTAGATTCATCCCTTAAAGTTTCATTTTCCTAACCTAAACCCTTTCTGAGATAGCAAGAAGTTAATTAACTAGAATTTTACCCTCATTTCATAGCCTATGTGTTGTTATGAACCAATTAATCTTTTAAAGTGCTGCAGTGTGTTAGTTCCAACTAATAAGTGTAAATAATAAATAATTAAGCCCTTTGAGTTCTCTAAAATACAATTTCCCCCAAGACCAAATTATTAGATGATGAAAAAGCAGAAAAACATGCATTAAGTGATGTAGCCTAGGCAATTTACTTTCATCCTAGCTAAATTGTGTTAATTAAATGCTCAAATTATGTATGGTCTACTCATTGAATTCCCTAGAAGCTGCTGAAACTTATTTCTTTCTGTTATTTGTCCACTAGCATGCTATAAAGTAGGCCAATTAACTGGTTTCTTAACATGTTTCCTTCTCAATAGCCTCTAGTTTACACATTCACCTATAATACTAATTTGAAGAACAAAACAACAAAACCCTCACACTTCAAGGGCTATCATTAACTTGTAACCTAGGCTATTGAAGTAAATAATAGATTTGTTGATAGATTTGAAGATTTGAAATAGATAGATTTTACATGAAAAACCTCTTCAAATAAAGCGGGACAATGCTTGTTAAGTTTAAATAGTTCGCCCGTGAATCGGGCCGCAGTGTTTTCACCAGCTCATTTTAGAATCTTTTAACCAATGGGAAGTTTTTTTAGTATCACTCCGGTAAAATTTTTCAGATGCCACAAAAGTTTTGTGGTCCCTTTAAGTTGTCCGGAAAACCCGGTACAATATTGGAATTTCATCCTGATTTGAAACCTTTTGCTCATTTGGTGGCTAGTACGGTTCTGCAAACTTTTTTCCATTGGATTTTTTTCTTTTTAGAACCTGTTAACCAGTCGGAAGTTTTCAAATTGGAATTTTACCCAGATTTGAAAGTTTTTTACTGTTTTGCTAGCTAGTAAGGCTCTGTAAACTTTTTTGTAAGGATTTTATACAAATCCCTTACCCTTAAAATAAAAACTACTAATGCCGAATACTAAAGACGGAAAAAGTCACAAAAAGATCGTATCAAAATTTTGGTATGATGATCAGTTGAAATTGAAACAAAAATTGGAATTTTAGTGAATCTTTTGGTTAATTGGGTAACTTTTATATGGGAAGAGTGAATATGACGTTCTTAATTCCGTATATTTCACAACTATGTTGAATTAAAAGGAATGATTCTTTCTTTATTCTTGCAAAGACTCAGGAGGCTTCTTGCACTATAATCACGGTGAACTTTGCTTTATATAGAAATTGTCCAATTAATATCCTTTAAAAACTTGCCTATCAGCTGAAGTCCGCCAGTACATTCACTGTCAAATCCTACTCCTCTCACTATGTCGCTATTCTTCAAAATCTTTTTTTTCTAACGAACTATCTGATATCCTTCTTTTTACTTTCTGTTTTGGAAAGTTCAAATAATACGTGTTTTCTGTTTCCTCATTTCCACAAATTGCACATCTTAGATCTTCATTTTAAAAGGGAACTTTGTATATTTGAATTCCTGCATGACCTGACCTTAAGCTAAATAACACTATGGTCTCTGATTTGCTTATCGTCCCAAATAATTTCTTTTAAATTGCCTTTCAGTCTTTTGGGTTAGTAATAAGTTTGTTTAGAACGCACGACTATCTTCGAATGACCTTACTCTCAATTTTTTATAACTTCACCAATTCTGTTAAGTATCCCTTGCAAAGGTTTGCTTGTCTTCTAAAGATGCTTGCTTTGCTGCAGTGTCAGCCATTTCATTTCTACTAATGTTCGCATATCCCGGTGCTCAATCCAATGTGATAGTTAGTCTTTTTCCAAGTAGTTACTTCATTTCTTTATGGCAAAAAATTACTCCGGGATTTGCTTTATTTTCTAGACAGATGCTCTTCATTGCCTCCAAGTAATTTTTGGATCTGAACAGATTTTATATTTGTCACCTGTTGATCCAGAATCTATTAGTTATCTCAATGTTTTGGCTATAGCTGCTACTTCTGCTTGAAACACTGTTGTTATGTCACTTAATTTTATCAATTTAACTATGTTCTTGGAGGAAATTACGAAAGCATATCCCATTTTAATATCAACTTTCGATGTATCTGTGAATTTATCCACTGTGTCAAGATAAATAAATTTATCTTGTCATCTTGACTAATTGATCATAATCCAGATTATCCCACTGTTCAAATTCAGTATCTCAATCGCACGGAATGGATTCCCACTGAAGGGCTATGCACATATTGGGCATCCTCAACATTGATAACTGCAAGCAATCCATTAAAATCTGTTCCATCATCTCCTTTGGCTTTACTATGCTTAATTTTTTCCAAGAACACCATAGCCTTCCCTTCAATAAAATTCTTAATTAAATTGGATTCGACTGGTCAGATATCCATGTCTTTCATAAAAAAAACTTTAATGTTGCTGTATCTCTCCTGCTACTTATACTTTTAGTTCTACTTTCTGATTCAAGAAAAATTCATAGAGTTTTTTTCTATCTCCTAAAGCTGTTTTTATAGCATTTTATTAAATAGTTTTTAGTTTCGCTGAGAACAACCTAGATGCCACCATATAAATAATTACTCAACATTGCAATTTCAGCCTGATGCATTTTGGGTAAAATTCTATCAAAAAGTGGAATTTGGACCAAAATTTGCTCCACATAGCATCTTCTTAACGTTTAATCTTTTTGAGTGTGCTCTCTTTTAATTGTCTTTTATGGTCTTTAAATTACGGATTTCTATCAATAGCAATTCCCAGCCATTAAAATTCATTCACGATTTCAATTTGTGCCCCATTTAGAAACAGATGAAGAGCAAAATACTTTTTCTTCATGTGATTACCATCGCTTTTCTTTTCTGGACCGAAAACTGCACACAACTTTCCTTGGCCCACGTTTCCACTAATTTTATTTTCTCCGTGGCCACTCGTTGTCCCTCCTTAATAATCGCAAATGCTATTCACATCCCATTATCATCAGCAAAAATGCCAGCTTTGTCCTCTCCGGCATCGAGTGTTATATGATATTCACTAACGCTGTAATAACCTGGCCCCAATGAAGAACCTTGTGGAACGCCCCGTTTCCTTGGTACCTTTCTTTCCGAATATGCTTTACCCACTTTTACTGTCAATTCTCGTTCTTTTAAATAATAACAAGACAATCTTAGTAAAAATCCTTTAACTTTTGCCGAAATCACTCCTTCTAGTATCTATCATTGGAACATTTTATCAAAAGCATTACTTACATCAAAGAACACTGCTAATAGGATTTTCCTGTTTTTCAAGCAATATACTCAATCATTCACAAACATTTGTAGTATTTTCATAGTTGATTTGTTCTTTTTAAATCCACATTGGAAATTTTTAAAGGTGTTTGTTTTTCCACTTTCCATGTAAGCCTCTCCTTTACAATTCTTTCATAGACATTTCCTAATAGAGGTAGTCACTAAGCCATTTTTCAATATTTTTTTGAGATGTTCTATGTTTCCTTATAGCGCGTTTACACGGACGAGAATTCCCGTCGCGGACAAAGGAATTCTGGTCCACTTGAAAGGATTCCGTTCGTGAATCCGGGTAGAAAAAAAGTCTAGCGACCAGCAAGGATTCCTTTCACCGAGACCGTTTTTGACCAATTCTGCTTGATGTGTAGGCAAGAAGAACGAGAATATTTACAGTTTTGTTGATTTTGGCCGACAAACAAATAACATGTCAGTAAAGAATCATCCCAAAATTACTGATTTAATCTGTTTGGTGCAGGACAAGTCTTGTATTTATGTGAGCAGTGTCATAAATACAAGGCATGTCCTGCACCAAACAGACTACAAGAAAACAAAGATAAAAGACTTGCTTTGGGCTGAGATTTCAGAACAGCTGAATGAACCAGGTTAGGAAATTGGAACTTTTGGGGATGGTCTACAGGCTAAAGTATGCCCTATAGTTCTATTGGTAAAATTCTAGTTAATTGACTTCTTCCTATCTCAGAAATAGTTCAGATTAAGAAAATGAAACTTTCAGGGATGAATCTAAAGACTAAAGTATGTCTTGGGAAGGTATTTTGAAGCAACTACATCCACTCCTTCTCCCTCTAGAGGGCCCTGACCTTTAAAAATGTGTGTGTTATAAAAGTGAAACCTTGCAAAATAGATCTTCTGCTTCGGTGCTTTTAAAAGCAGCAGCAATCAATAATGATGCTGTGGCTGCTATCATAATATTCCTGTTGGTTTCATCCATGCTTACAAAATTTCAAATTTTCTGCCAAAAGGACAAGAATCTTTTCCCACTTTTCCCTCTGTGTGTAAACATAAATCCTGTCTCCGAGACAGGATTCCCGTCAAGTTTTCCTCTCCGTGTAAACGAGGCATTACTTTATTAACGATTTTAACAATATTTTTATCCATTTGTAACTTAAATGTTTTTTATACTGTATGTAAATCATGCGCAAACCCGGCACTGTTAATAGTAGCTCTTGAATCACTTTCTTTTAACTGCTCTAATGTAAAATTCCTATGATAATCTATATCATTTTCGATTTTGGAGAGTCTTAAGACTTTGGCAAATGTATATTGTACATAATCTTTAAAATCGTCTGGTCTTCCAATAACTGATTCTACAAAATTTGTCACTTTGTTTACTTTTTCTTGTTCTTCCACTAACTCCTCTACAATCACTATCAAGGGTGGGTTATCAAAATCTTCTTTCTTCCCTTTAATCAAATTTTCACTGTTGTATATACTCAACTTGCAGGCTGTCTAAAATCCAACTACTCTAGTGTTACGGGGTGGTTTGGTTAAATAATTAGTTTGAGTTTATTTTAAAGGGGGTTTTGCGTTGAGTTGCTTGAGACGCTTCTAAGTCTTAATAGTTTGATGTGGATATGGGAGCTAAATTATTAATAAAATAAAAGGCTTCGTATAGAATCCCCGGTAACCTGGGAGACAGAACCATCTCGGTGTTGTTCGAGGTCTCTTGAAACAAATATAGATTCCCTTGGGACCGTGCCTGAAAGCTAGAGGAACTGTACCTGATGCCCTAATACATAGACAGAAGATGATTAAATACAATAAGGTTTATTTACTTACAATATACAACTATTGACAAAATAGCTTCAATGTCTTATTGCATAAAAAGGCGAACATGAGCAATTGATCTAACGCATTCGAATCTCTCCATAAAACTAACTATTCGCCCTTGTGTTGGGCTCATATATCCAACGCGCGCACTTGCCGGACAGGCTTGGTGACCTGCGGAAGTTGACCTCCACTACTATTGGTAATATTTAATCATGTGACTAGTCACGCATCCAAAAGCTGTTCTTATGGCAAGGATTTCTCTTTTGGTTTTGAGAAAAACCCATAGGTCAGAATAACTGGTTACTTAACTTGTTGAGTAACATTTACTTTATCTAAATGCACGTAACCCAACCGCGTTGGACTATGCAGACTGTTGAAAAACTCAGGGGTCAGAATAACTGGTTACTTGACTTGTTAAGTAACCTTTCACTTATCTAAATGCATGTAGTCTAACTGCGTAGGATTATGCAGACTTGTTAAATTTAGCAATCTGTTAAATTCTAAATGATTTTATCCAAACCTTTTTCAAATTGAAATTTACTAAAGGGGTGTGACTGAGAAATTTAGTCCTGAATTTAAGAGTTCCTAGAAGAGTATGGATGAGAGATTTGGTCCTATATTTGAGGATTCCTAAGGGGATGTGAATGAGGGATTTGGTCCTGAATTTTATAGAGGGGGGGGGGGGGGCTGGTCTATATGTTACATATCCCCTTTCCCATTGTAGATTGATGTCCCCATCAATCAGTCTAATCTCTCTCTTTAAATATTGCATTTTATTCCTTATTGTTTATAAAAATTTTATTATAATTCCATAACCTTGTAAATGATGATTAAAATTTCAGAAATATTTTCCTACACCTTATGTATATATGTCCTGCACCTAGCACTAAAAAAAATTATTTAACCACAACACTTGACATTAACTGTTATTACAATCGAATACCTGGTTCCAATTGTTCATTTTTACTTTATATCTTTTAACTGTTTTAACTGTTAATCTGATTTTTAATTGATCCCAGGTATTTTAACAATAAAAATAAAATACACGACGTAATATAAAAAGATTCACTGGCACTTTCATTCACTTAAATTTATAATTCACTATTTGGCACTTTTTTAAATGTTCATCTCTTATTAGCTCTGGATATTAGTTTCACACCAATCACAATTTTCGTGTCCTTGCCCTATTCACTGATTGAACAAATATATTGTTATTTTCTAATTTATCACCATTTAGCAAAAGTAAAGATTTTTTGTTTTTACGCTTTTACAAAATGGGAAGCGCGGGACTCAGAATCACCTATCCCCAGCAGTTTAAGTACAAAGGTACGGCCGGTACTACAGTTCTTCTGTCCTGCTCCCGCTCTCTTCTGCATTTAAGCGTTATCTTAATTGTCTTTTGCGTTATCTTAATTTAATACAATAGACTGGAGTACTATTTAACACCTTACTTGTTAGTTGATTCCTAAGTTTAAAAAATTAGGACTTAGGATCTCCTGTTCTAAAACTTCATTAGGTGTGTGAGGGTTTCCATATTGAATTGGGTTCACTAATGGTGTATTGCGTGGGTACGTTGTCGTACCGCTGGTTGGATGTTTCGTTTTCTCTAGTCTACATCGTATAGTCAGAAATGAAGGATGGGTGATAGTTTTCCGGTTGAATCAGACGTGTCTTGGGCATTCTTCGGTGGTTGATAAATCATGATAGGTGTTTTGTAGTCTTTGACCATGACGTTTGTTGGCCAATTTTTGTAGTATGCCAAATTCTGTAATAAAAATTTCCAAGCAGAATCATGTTGTTAACATATAAAATGGTACTAGTGATACGATAATATAAAGCATTATTTTAAATTGCATAATAATAGTACATAATTGCATAACAGTAATATTATATTTTTTTTTCAAACACTCAAAGTGAAATCGAATGTACGATTTCTTAAAAGAAGTTTTAAATTCTAATAATTTTCAGGTACATTTGAAGTAACGTGAGGTATATTTGGTCATATAGCAACTGAAAATAGTTTTATTGGTACTACACTATTACTATATTATTATGATTACATGTAAATATAAGAACACGGCACTAAAGAGGGTTATATATATGTAAGATTATATAGAGGTCTTAATGTTTTAGATCATATTTTAATCAAAAAAAAATTGAACCTCCAATGCGTGATTAGTCGAAAAGTAATACATTTTGCATCATAGCCTTTCAATTATCACGCCTTGGAACGTTGTTTCCCTTTTCTTGAAATAGTTCAGCAAAATTACAAGAGATGACCTCTTAAATCTCTTGTACATAAAAAGATAGAACGAATTTTTTCGTTCTTGTTAGAGGTCTATATTTACATAAAGATTTTCTGCCAAGAGTATTTTTGATGTATATGCCAAAAAGTAATACAGTATGTTGTATCATAGCCTTCTAGCTGTTATACACCAACAATATTTCTACAGTAGGGAAAGGATGTTACGTACGGAGAAAGACCTCTTAATTTCCCCGGATTTTTACATCCTCCCTGTTAAAATGGCTTAAATATCATCAGGAGCAGTAGGGTTCAATTGATGCATCTCTTGTGCCTCAATTGCATCAGTGTTTATCCTTTTTCTCTTCAGTATTTTCCCATAGTTAATTGTTAGTAGCGCTCTTATTGTTAGTGAAATAAGAAATACCATGAATATTGTGATTATAATATTATACCATGAGTTTGGTGAGAACAAACCGTACTGGCTCTCCACGTATTTCAATCTTTGGTCTTCGTTAGTGAATAAGGGTATTTGCATATCTAACGCTTCCTTTATTTTTGTTAATTGCATTGTACCTTTGATCTTTTCTATTTTTGGCCATATGGATGTTTTAGATTCTTCATCATTTATATTCGGAATCGTGAAGGACAAGTTTATTCCTTGAAAATTTATTATTTTTGGGCTCATGACGTTAGTGCTGGTTGTGATTAGAGGTGTTTGGACGGTTGTTTCTTTAGTTACAAGTCTGCAACCTTGTTTGATTGTAATAGTCCCAACATCTTGTAATAATATTTCGGTTCGATAGCTGGGGTCAATTTTTTCTGTATTATTATAACAGGATAGAGTTCCTACCGTCTTTTTAGGTACTGTAAATAACCATAAGTCGTTTCGTAAATTAATGAAAGTTTCTCTTTTGGTATTTCCTATTAAGGCTTCACAAGAATCAGGAATATTTTGTTGCTGCGATTCCTTTAGGAATAGATCTAGCATGCATGATCCTATCTTTACGTTATATATAGGTAATGTAAGTTGGCAGACCAAATTTTTAAATGACACGCATTCTTTTAATTCTTCGGTATTTGCTAACGCGTATTTTCTTCTATCTTGATCAATTAACATATATTCCGCTTCTGGGATGATGCTCATGAAGGAGTTTGTCTCCTTAATGTTGATTGGAAATGTAGATATTTTGTATAGGTCGTATATGGATTGTTGATTAATCAAAGGAATTGTGACTACAGCAAATAGTTGCTCATTGATCTCGGTAATATGCACCTTTAGTTTGGTATAATATAAAAACAAGTTAGCTACTTCTGGTTCTACTGGTAAGTGGAGACCAAATGTTAAGTGAGTCTTTATTTCGTTTAGGATGTTCTTAAGATCCGAGGGATCCACTAAGTCGTAAGAAAGAGTACCTCCTGTTAACTCAAATAACGCGAATTCAAATTTACTGACATCAGTGGCTAAGTTCAACAAAGACATAATAACAATGTCTAGTGACACCATCGTTAGGCTGGAATCAGAGATTACTCTGTCTACCTCATTTTTTAAATAGTTCATTGTGCTGACTGTTCTTGATATTTTTTTGGATATAGCCTCGATTTTGTCTTTTTGGTAATTGGCTATGCTTGCTTGTATTTTTTGGACATGTAGTGTTGTATTCATGGCTGTGTTGAGTCTTTTAACATTATCTCTTAGTATATTCAAATCTTCTTCGGTTGACAAACCGAATAGTCGGGAAGCAAGTTCTCCTACTATTGGGATTAGACTTGTTGATCGTTTATATTTACTTCTTCGGAAAAATACTTCGAATATACGTGTAGTGCTTTGTTTAAGTTTTTGTATTTCTGTATTGAATAGTTCAAATAACGCCTCTAACCTTTGTCTATATAAGATAAGGAATGCCTGATGAGTTGAGATTTTATGAGCATTTTCCATGGTTAATTCCGGGAGGGGTTCTAATTCATCCTTTGCTGGTTCGTCGGCCATGGTCAGTCGCGCGCAAGTTTTTTTACCATCTATTGTCCAACATTCTCTCCAGTGACCTTCATCTTGACATTTTTTGTCTCCATCCACACATCGTGTTCTTCCATAGTCTGTCTCGACAAAAGGGATTTGCCATCTAACTTGTATTCTTCCCTTTTTCGAAGAAGTCCATATCCAGCTAGTTGATTGCCATGGTTGCCTTACTGTTATTAAAATTTCATCGTTTTTAATTGGCATTAGTACACCAGGGATAGTACTTGTAGTAATTTCTGATATTGAGGTATCTAACTCTATTGGTTGTGGGTCAGTCGTCGTGGGGTTTGACGAGGGAATGTTTCTTCCACTTCTGTTATTGGGGTATGTTCAGTTTCGATTGTTGTTGGAGTGAAATCAGTTTCTGCTGTGGTTTCCTCGTTCTGAGTATCGTATTTCCAAAAAGTAGTCGTTTCGTATTCCTTTTCGGTGCTTCTGGGGATTTCCATTAATCCGTTTGTGCTTTCGTCGGTATAAGACGTAATACGTGGAACATGGGCGGTCGTGTTGATTTTGGTAGCTTCCGTTGTGACGTTTATTATTCTACAGAAATATTGACATTTAAACTTGTATTTTGGTTTGCTGGTACCATTAGTGGAATTCAATCCCACTTCAATATTTTCTATACCTCTTATTATCTCTGGTATTTTATTTGTTCGCGTTACGAGGTCAGATACAATACTTGTTGCTTGGGTTTCAATTGTAGCGGTTTGCTGTGTATATTGGGAAATACTGGTTATGTCTCTCGTTTCAACCTTCGTTGGTTTTATTTCAGATAAATCTATTTTTTCTTGTATTGGTTTGTTCTTAGCCCTGTTAATTTGTTTTGGTCCATTCCATAGTTCTTTGAAGAAATTCCATACTGTGGGCAATTCGTTCAATAACGCATATTGTCCATCGTATAATTTTCTTTGTTTAAGTTGTGTCTTGATTGGCTCAATTGTATTTTGGGTCTCTTTATCGATATCTGAGTTTTGGTCCTCGTTAATTGACCTTCGTTTTCTTTTTTCAATGGTTTTTCCGAATCCTATAGCTTTATCGATTTCGGCCATTTTCGCATCAAAATCATCTACTATTCTTTTTGTTTTGACCTTGGGAGAGTTAGGGGATGTTTCTTTCTTTTCCTTATGGTTGTTTTTGCTTGCTTGTAGTCCCTTGTCTGATTTTAAAAATTGAAAAATTGATTCTTTTAGGTCAAATGTATTTTTCTCCAGTCTTATAACTTGTTGGAATAATGTTTCAAATGGTTTAGGGTCTAGCTTCATAAAAATTTTCCAAGCGTTGTTACTAGTTAGAAGTGAATTTTCGTGTTTGAATATTATCCCATGCTTTACGACATCTTGTGTATGGGCACCTATACACACGGTCATCAAAAATGTTAAGATCATCATTCTTATCTGTAATTAATATTTAATCAATTATTTCTGACAAAGTGTGACAGAAAGAAAAATGGATTGCGTGACGCTGAGATTTATTAACTATTAATGGAGTTTTTCAATATAGATTTAAGGGGCTAACACACTATTGTCGTTACGATATAGTGTTAAACAAATCAATTTAAAAAATATCAATAATTTTAAATTGGGGAATTAAAGAATATTAAAGATGCTTCCACGAAGACTTGTGTTAGAATAGACTAAAGTGTCATTACGGAAGATCTTTGGCACCGCCCATTTCAGAAAAGGGGCTATTTTAAATAGAGAAAAAACCAGGATTTTTTGGAAAATAGGGGGGAACACTCCCTAAAAATCACAGAATCTTAACGAAAATCATATAATCGTATTCGGCGTATCCGAGAACCTAGTAGCTAAAGTCTCATGTATCTTTCTCAAAAAGTTGAATTTTTGTCAGAAAATTAATAATTGGTGTGTGTTTTTGGAAGATAAAATAATAATATTTCAAGGGTGCAATCATTAGGTATTTAGCAAATTAAAGTACTAGCTTATTCTCGCTAAATATCTCTTAGGGAATTTTTTTTTTTTTTTTAGTTTTATTTTAGGTCTAGGATGGAGTTAACTCAGGACCTATTAGATGTTCTCTACTCTCATTGGGGGGGATGGATAGACATTGGCAATATTTATATTAAAGTTATTTTATTTAGTTACAAAAATACCTAGATATAAAAAAAATTAATAGCACTTGTATTTTGAGAGGATCGCCGTTAAACTTCTTTATAACTCCAAATGGTTAAAAACTAAAATTGTTTAAAATTTTGCTAACCAAGGAAAAATTTGCTTAAAACACCTATCTGATAAATGTATGAAATAGTATGAAACAACTTGTGTATCTGATACGGCTTGAGGCTTAAATTTCTAATTAAGTAGATGTAATAGAAGGATAGGCTTATTTTATTGTTAAAGTTTTGATTCATGGCATTAATTGGGTAAGATCTAATTATGGTTGGGTTAATGTAGTTTGGAGTTTTAAAAGTAGGGATAATTATTATATTATAAGATTGTAAGACCTAGTAACTATGTTTTTAACTCATTACAGCCATTTTTTTGTATGCACTTTGAGAAACAATTATAGCCTTTGCAAAACTCGCACAAATTCGAGAGGGTGTCTTATTGATGTATAATAGTTTGACTTTCGATAAATTAAGTGTTCTTTCGCATTTAAACTCATTCTAGCTTAAAACTACCTGGCTTAGTTGCAAAAGAAGAACAACCTTTGACTTATGACTTAAATCGTTTTTAAATTTAGTAGGATCTTAGCCTAACTTAATTAATAAGTTGTAGGCTACTAGTCCTTTGTAGTATAAATCTATATTGTACTCATTTAAAATAAGTTAAACTTTAGATTAAGAATTTGAAAAGTTTCACAACTTGTTTTTCAGTTTATTTATGAAATAGATAAGTGTGTTATTTCCAACTTGATTGAATAAGGAAAAAAAAAATAAACATTTTCTCATTATGCAGAAATACTCTCTTATCCCAATTATCTTGTCGTTAAAAAAATAAGCATTTTCTCATTATGCAGAAATACTCTCTTATCCCAATTATCTTGTCGTAAAAAAAAAATAAGCATTTTCTCATTATGCAGAAATACTCTCTTATCCCAATTATCTTGTCGTTAAAAAAATAAGCATTTTCTCATTATGCAGAAATACTCTCTTATCCCAATTATCTTGTCGGTTGAAGATGTGCCGTATAATTATGGCTTTTCGAAAAACCTTTAGATTTGATGTATTCACTGCCTCAGGTAGATGTAAGTAGATTATAATTGAGGGTTTTATTACAGCACTTTGCATTTGGAATGAGACCTAGTCAAATTAAGAACAATGTATTACTTTGTAAGTAGCGATATTTCAATAGGATGATGCGACTATTTTGGCTTTATACTAAATAAATATAGTAGTTAACTTTAGTTATTATAAAGTATAACTTTACACTTTCTTTTAAAAAGAAAGTTGTTTTCTTTTATCATTATATAAAAGTCTCGTTTTACCATACATTGTTCAGTTGTTTAGATGGGAAGACTATATTCTGTTATCTAAGCGAGATACATAAGTATACTTTGTGAACAAATGTTTATCAAATATAGTTATTGTGTTTTGATATGTTTTCAAAGCTTGTATTTTCAAAGCTTGACATTTGAAGTATTTTTCAAAGTTCGGACCGTGTCATGAATCCATGTAGATCGCATAAGGTAAGAGATTGAATTTTTGTTAAATGCCTTTGGGACATTTTTTGTTAAAATTACGCGAAGAGAAAAATTTTTTTTTTTAAGTAGTAGGCTAAAGGTTAGTAGGCTAAGTGTTAAGTTTAGATTTTTCGTGTGTTATATGCTATTATACTTATTTATAATAGTTTGTGAAGTTCACAGGTCCGGCGATTTTGGTAATTTCTAAACATATTTATCTTACTATAAGTATATGAATTAAGTTAGTTATACGAAGGTTATATATTATTTTTTATTTTTTTTTATTTTAATGTTAGTTTTTGGTGAGCGTAATTTATTTTGAAGAATCATTACCTTATTGCCATATATTTCCTGTTTCGTTCTCCTTTCTGTTCCTGAAACGTTTTTACTTTATTTGATTTGATTTTATTTTTTTTACTTTTAGTTGTATTTAGGGGTGTTTTGTTCAAACTCTACTTCTGCTATTATCTCGTAATAGTTTTCTTGGCTTTTGGGTCCGAAAATTGATAGTAATTGTAACCCGTTTACAAGTTCTCTTCCAAATTTCATGTTTTTAAAATTGGAAGTTAAGGAGGGGTGAAGTTTTCGTGCCTCTTTCCTTAGCTTTTTTACTTTTCTTAGGTCAACTAACGTTAAATGTGGCTTCCAGTTTTCTTGATTTACATTTCGTACTCCGCTTTTGGTAATTTTTTTCGAGATTTCTTCTATGATTGGATTTAGGCGCGTTTTAACTACCTCTTCGTTCTCTAATTTCGCATATATAATTTGCTCAAAGAAATCCCCGATGCCTTGAAAATCAAGATAAAGTTTTTCATTTATGAAATTTTGTCTATATTTTTCTACGGTCTTGACAAAAGCACTTTTTACATGTTCAATTTCAGTATTATTTTTCAGATGCAATACTTTTAACGTTAGATGGAAGGAGTTTTGTTTGATTAAGGCTTTTGTTGACTTAGGGTTTGTTTCAATTACGTGTTTTTGCATTAATGAAGCATTCATCCTTATCTGAGGGTTTTTAACTTGGATTGCGAGGAAGTAATTCGGCTGAGATTCCATTACTTCATATCTTTAGACAAGTCCAATTTCTAGAAAAAAATTAAATTGGGTTATATTAATAATTATTGGGTGGAGTTAGGCATGTTTTCATGGATAATTTCGTGGGATTAGCTGTTTGTTACTCAGAGGTTTAAAATTTTTTTAAAGTAGACAGTTTTGTTCCACAGTTGATGTCGAAATTATTTTGCACGTTGAAAATTGGTCCGCCTATATATGTTAAAAAATCTTTTGATCTAGGAATAGGAGCTGACCAAAAGGTTAATTCAGATATTTGACCTTTATTTTCTGAATTGTCTTCCGCGAACATAAGATATTTTTGTACATTTTTAGGTATTTGAAGGCTCCACAGGGTATAATTTATATTTCTTTTCCGCATAAGAAGTCGGACGTGCCTTCTGCACTGTTCTTTTAAGGTTAAGAGTCCTGACACGTTATGGATTACTTTGAAAATTAATATTTTATGGAAAAATAGGGGGTCCTTACAGTTCATTAATTTTTCAAATACGATTATATCTGTTTGAGGCGCTATTTTTGACGCAAAGTTGTCATCGCATTCGCTACAGGTAAAGATTATTTGTTTCAGTTCATTGTAATCTGGTTCATAAATATGGAATTTTCGGCCGTTTCTTATCAAATTACTAGCTGAATAATGGTTCTTGTAGTCTTTATAAATTTTGTTTAGTATGCTTGGTTTTTCCAACAAGACATTTGTATTTCTTTTTATCAATATTGACAAAAATCTGAGAGGCCATATGATTGTATAGCCTTTGTCATTATAGATTCTCCAGAAATTTTCGCTGATCAATATTGCAACTAGAGGGTATTTTTTGAGGGGGATTTTGTTAAGTAAGATCGTAAAAGTCCGAGACGCAAGTTGCTGTTTGTGCTGGAAGTTTTCTTTTCTCATTTTGCGTGTAAATGAACAAAATAACAAGATGATCAAAATTCTTGTTATCAACTTATTAGTGATGCTTACAGGAATTTCTAGAAGTAGATAGAGAGTTCGGTATTGTAATTCTCTTGTTGCTTTTTTAGCGGCATTTTCGAAATCTTGGTCTAATAAATTGTGTTCAATTTTTGACAAATTTGGCAAACTTTGTGTTTTACATGGAAACCAAGCTGTTCGGTTTTTGAGGTATCTGGGGGGAGTTTTTATGGTTCTAGTTTTTATATCAAAACTGTCCCCATTCCTCAACCTAGTAAGGTTGGGATAACTTAAGGTTCCATTTAATGGCATGATATTTCTTTTTCAATTTTTGTTAGTTATAAGCAGGTTAGTAAGTTAATTGGCGGTTACCTTGGTACTGGTTTCTTCTAGAATCGCGTACGACGTGTTTATTAAGGTATTGGTTTCTATTCTCTGCCAACCAAATTTTTCATTTATTTTACACGGTTCTTCCTTGTCTACAAATTAGAAAAGTTACATAAGGGGGGAGGAAAAAATAAGGGTGGTAAAGGGTAAAAAGGGACCGTCTAGTTCATAATTTTCTGTTATTCTTAAAATTGGCCCACTATTGGCCAGTAAATTGCACTGTGACTTTAAAAGGTAGGGGGTTTTAAATGTTAATTGGAAGTCCTTTTCGTTGATTCCAGGGCCGTTTTCCATGTACATTATGTATTTCTTTAGGAAAGTGGGAATATAGAGGCTTTGCATGGAATAATTAATGTCCGTTTTTCTTAATATTTGCCGTATTTTCTTCCTGCATAGATCTTTTAGACTGAGTTCATCTGAGGTCGTGTGAATTATTTTATAAGTCAATTCCTTACGAAAGCATAGTGGGCTAGCTGTGTCTAGGAATTTCTCATACACAATGATGTCTTTATCTGGCAAAATTTTTGATCCAAAATTTTCATCATTCTTGTAGAATTTTCTCGTTACACTTATTAACTCCATATACTGTTCATCATAAATATAATGGGATGAATTTTTTACAATTATTGGGTCAAAATTAGTACTGTATCTCAAATAGTGCTCATATATTCCCAACAATATATTTTCATCTTCCACAATTTTATAATTCACATTTAGTAGTAAGTCCAGAAACTTTAAGGGCCATATTATTTTGAAACCTGATTCTTGTTCTATGTGCCAAAAATTTTCGCGTATTAAAGATGCTATTAAAGGATACGCAACGGGGGGCATCGCTCGGAGTAGGGCTGCGAAGGTGTATGCAGCATTCTTGTGCCTATAATCGTAATCTTTGCTCAATATTTCCAGTGAAAATGATCCGTATAATAGGATGATTATTCCGTGTATTAGGAGATCCTCGTTAAAAATAACGGGAACTTGCAATAATGAATATAAGGTATTATATTCCAAGTTCCTTACTGCATTAGTTATTGCGGATTCGAAGATTATTTCCCGTAGTTCATAGTCTATTACTGAGAGGTTTGGTAAACTTAGGGTTTTATTTGAAATCCAAAATTCTGGTCTCGCAAACATCAGATCTTGGTCGGGTTCTAGGTTGTCGGTATTACTTAAGGTTCTTTGTCTCGGCATTTTCCTGGTTAGTATTAGTCACACGTATAAGCAGGCTAATTATCTAATGAGTAATTACCTTTTTCCGCCTTGAGTCCTTTTGGTGATTCGTCTAAAAAAAAAATGTAGATTTTGTTTATTGTTTGAATTTTTTTGATTTTAATTTACCTTTATATGCGTCTTTTTTTGCTTCTACCGATTTTTTTCTCTTTAAGAAAATGTTATTTCCCCTTACTGCGTAATTTTGGGACGTTGGATCATACATAAATTTGGCGTAATGTCGGATTTCATCTAAGGGGCGGTGAATTCCTTCGTACTTAATACAATTTTCATTTTCCTCGATCTTATAACAAATTTTCGGTGGTCTACATTTATCAATTAAAAGTAGATCGGTTTGATTCGGACCCTTGCAAAACCAATAGCTTATATTAAATTTTTGTTGTAGTTTTCTTATTAATAGTTGAAGGCTTGTCAAGTTTTTTCCTTTCTTATTTTTATTTGAATATTTATTTTTACTTCTCCTCTCGCGGGTCGATATTTAAGAGTATTTGCTAATTTTAAGCCAAATCTATATGTATGAGGTTCAAATTTTGTTAAATCGTAATTGAGGTACCATGTTTCAGCATACACCTCTTTACCATTCTCATCTTGAACTAAGATCGCGGCCGCATATATAATGTTTTCCTTAGCATGGATAATTGAAATAAATTCTGTATCTATAATGGCTTTGGACATATTTTGGTTGTAAATGGGATATCAATTAAATTAAAAGGGACTTAGTAATTTGGAGAAATTGGAAATGTTGAATAACGAGTAGATAAGTACAACGTATAGGGATTTTTATTCGAATTCGTTCAAACAATGTGTGAGTTTTATATATTACGGATTGAATTGGTTGGTCTAACATGAGTTGGAGCAATGAAGAAATAGTAATTGGGAATTCGAACAGATACGGCGTATGAATTGTACGAAGTTCGTAGGCCGAGTCTACACCAACTACCGACAATTGGCTTACGGTGAATTTGGTTTTGTTAAAATTCAATTTACAGTTTGTTGCAAATTACTTGTGTTTGTTCACTTTACTGCTGGCTGTAACAATGAAGAAGTAGCTTTCAAGGAGTCCCCTCAGGTAGTACGCGGCAAAGCAATTTGAAACACGCCAAGCCTTGCCACTACAACCCGCAAAGGCGCCTCGCTTTCTCTATTCAGGTTTCGTGTATAGTAGACTTTTTGTAATTTCGAATGTAATTCTAGTTTCGAAATCTAAATCGTCTGTCTATGCGTAAGGTTTAGCAATATTAATAAGCTTTCTAATCAACGTTTTGTTACAGCTGAGTTGTACTTGTGGTAAGATAGTTTACCAAAGCTACGGGTTATATTATTAGAGAAATTAAAGTTTTTTAAGAATCAGGAAGTGTCTCGTCTACTTATCTGGCGAAACGTTTAGTCGATGGGGCAGTTTTAATTTTAACCCTTAAGATAATCCTTAACTTAAAGGAATTATTTTAAGAAAAATGTTAATGAAGCAATTGCACTCATGCGGTTAATCTTAGCAAAAATGTGATTTTGAACTCACTTAGAATAATGAGCACTCTTTGAAGATAGGCCAATTTTTCACTTGGAGTCTTTAAGACTTCCTGAAAAGGACTTTCCCTTAATGACTTTTATTATGGGATGGTTTCTTAGCGTAACCAATTAACAATTAACAAAAAAATGACTTTTATTTTTTTTTTCCTTTATTTTATCCAGGACTGATAGATTTTTATTTTTCTTTTATTAATAATCTAATTTATCTGGTTTTTTGACAACTCGGCCTGACCTTGTTGTTATCTTCTCTTCGGTAGACTCGGTTTTTTTCTTTGGCTTCGCTAGCGATATCAAGTCAAACTTTTTATATTGTTTTTTAAGAAATTTTTGACCTTTAATTTGTGCCTTTTTAGCCTGGGCAGTTGCACTTTGTGGTCTTGTTCCTTCCACATCTTTGGGCTCATTTGTACCTGATTCACTCTCAGTATCTGAGGAACTAGTTGTAGATTTAGTATCTGGTTCTCTTGAAGTAGAAGTTTGAGATTTAGGTGTAGATCCAGCTCGACCTTCGTAAATTTCTTCACTTCGTGAAGTGGAGGGTTTATTGATTGACTCGTCCTGTTGATCTCTGGGTTCGGGAGAATTGAACGATTCTTGGGAGCTTTAGGAGGATTCAAATGTCTTCTTGGGGTGCCTCCACTGCTTGAAAGCCATGTCTTCCGGGGGGTGAGAAGAGTTTGTATTAAGGTTTCCTTCCAAGATACCCAGTCTTTTGGTTTTGCCTTTGAGACGGTTATATCGTGATATTGTTGTTCATCTGTAGCTGGATTAGTATCAAGTGTACTTTGTCTAGTTTTAATTGGGTAATTAATAAGATCCATGGCCTCCCGCAATGTTTGTTGCGGTTGGTAGACATTTTCTGACTCCATGTCACCAGGGGTCTGTATAGCCTTATTTAATTCATCTTGTAATGAAAAGGGTCTGTCTATTGGTGTGACAGGGTTTACCAAATCATCGGGGAAACGTTTTGGTGGAAAAGGTGTCGAAATTCGATCCGGGAAAAATTGCGTTTGTGGAGAAATTGTATAGTCCAATTCTTCTGATTCTTCACTGGAGGAAGAATCGCTATTCCTCCGTCTCCGCGTAACGGGGGTACTTTTTGGGGGGGTAACCATATTTGTCATGGTTAGAAATTCATTAAATTTTTCTTCGTCACTACTGTTTTCATAATATCCTTGTTTGAAATTAAAAGGTTTAAGCTCACTTAATCTAGAGCGAGGAGGTTGATTTTCGTCCTCCGAGGTATTTGATGTTGAAGGTTGAGGGGTCCATGTTTCTGTGAATTTTGCCCTTTTTATACGACTAACATGGGTTTTATAAATTTTTCCTGTTTTTGGTTTTAATAGTTTAAATGTAACATTATTATCATACCTCTTAATTATTCTTAACGGTCCTAGGTACCGGTCCGAAAGTTTCTTGCCGTCCGATTTGTTTTCGTTTTTTACGTAAACGCAATCTCCTACTTGGAAATCGAGTTTACCCTTGACGTTAGGAATATTTTTTGCTTCTTGCTTTCTTTTTGATCTTTCTATTTCTTGTTTTACAAGTTTATAAGTTTTCCTCATTCTATTGATAAATTCTTGTTTATAATCTTGAGAATCATTATAAAATTGTCGTGACTCTATAATTTCATTATAAGGGATTCTAAAGTCTCGTCCGAATAATATATAAAATGGGTTATCGCGAATGACCTGGGAGTAAGCTGTATTTATAACATTTGTTAAATAAGGCAAGGTATCATGCCAATCCCTGTGATTTTCTTTCGTATAAATACTTAAAATATTAGAAAATAGTTTGTGTCTGTTCTCGATTTTCCCATTGGCCTGTGGATGATAGGGGGTCGATACCAATTTATTTATTTGAAGGAAAGACATTAAATCCTTGGTTACTTTCGATACAAAATTAGGGCCATTGTCGCTTAATACTGTATTAGGAATACCGAAGTTAAGAAATATTTTGGCAAGAGCTTTCGAAGTCGCATAAGCGCTTTGATTTTTTAAAGGTTTAGCAAATGTGAAACCAGAAAAATGATCGATTACTGACAGTACACAGGTATGTCCTTCATTAGACGTGGGTAATCCTCCACTTGTACCATATAAATCAAAAGAGACTATGTCAAATG